>NC_091985.1:52000380-52040380 GCF_044704955.1 Pristiophorus japonicus | reverse complement strand
TAAAGAGATAAAGGGATAGAAAGATGGATACGCAGACAGTTAGACAGATAGCTAGAAAGATAGAGAGCAGCGAGACAGAGAGATAGACAGATAGACGGATAGAGAGATAGATAGATAGATAGATAGATAGATAGATAGATAGATAGATAGATAGATAGATAGATAGATAGATAGATAGATAGATAGATAGATAGACAGATGGATAGATAGCCAAATAGATAGATATATTGACAGACTGAGAGATAAAGGGATAGATAGATGAATAGACTGACGGATAGACAGGCACATAGAAAGATGGATAGATAGAAAGATGGATGGATAGATAGATAGATAGATAGATAGATAGATAGATAGATAGATAGATAGATAGATAGATAGATAGATAGATAGATAGATAGATAGATAGATAGATTGATAGGGAGATAGATAGTTAGAGAAAGATAGGTAGGGAGATAGATAGATAGATAGATAGATAGATAGATAGATAGATAGATAGATAGATAGGTAGATAGATAGATAGATAGATAGATAGATAGATAGATAGATAGATAGATAGATAGATAGATAGATAGATAGATAGATAGATAGATAGAGAGAGAAAAAGAGAGAGAGAGAGAGAGAGTGGTCGATGGACGGACGGACGGATGGATAGAAGTATGGATGAATAGACAGAGAGATAGAGAGATTGGTTGATTGATTGATATAAAGATAGACAGAGAGATAGAGAGATAGAGGGACAGATAGGAAGATAGATAGATAGATAGATAGATAGATAGATAGATAGATAGATAGATAGATAGATAGACAGAGAGCAAGATAGAGAGACAGATAGATGGATAGATAGATAGGAAGATAGATAGATAGATAGATAGATAGATAGATAGATAGATAGATAGATAGATAGATAGATAGATAGATAGATAGATAGATAGATAGATAGATAGATAGATAGATAGATAGCTGTACAGATAGACAGAGATATAGATAGATAGATAGATAGATAGATAGATAGATAGATAGATAGATAGATAGATAGATAGATAGATAGATAGATAGATAGATAGATAGATAGATAGATAGATAGATAGATAGATAGATAAAGGGATATATAGATGGATAGACTGATGGATAAAAGATGGATGGATGGATAGATAGATATATAGTGGTCGGTGGACGGACAGATGGGTGGATGAAAGAATGGATGAATAGACAGAGAGAGAGACAGATTGTTTAATTAGAAACATAGAAAATAGGTGCAGGAGCAGGCAATTCAGCCCTTCTAGCCTGCACCGCCATTCAATGAGTTCATGGCTGAACATGCAACTTCAGTACCCCCTTCCTGCTTTCTCGCCATAACCCTTGATCCCCCGAGTAGTAAGGACTTCATCTAACTCTCTTTTGAATATATTTAGTGAATTGGCCTCAACTGGTAGAGAATTCCACAGGTTCACCACTCTCTGGGTGAAGACGTTTCTCCTCATCGCGGTCCTAAATGGCTTACCCCTTATCCTCAGACTGTGACCCCTGGTTCTGGACTTCCCCAACATTGGGAACATTCTTCCTGCATCTAACCTGTCTAAACCCATCAGAATTTTAAACGTTTCCATGAGGTCCCCTCTCATTCTTCTGAACTCCAGTGAATACAAGCCCAGTTGATCCAGTCTTTCTTGATAGGTCAGTCCCGCCATCCCGGGAATCAATCTGGTGAATCTTCGCTGCACTCCCTCAATAGCAAGAATGTCCTTCCTCAAGTGAGGAGACCAAAACTGTACACAATACTCCAGGTGTGGCCTCACCAAGGCCCTGTACAACTGTAGCAACACCTCCCTGCCACTGTATTCAAATCCCCTCGCTATGAAGGCCAACATGCCATTTGCTTTCTTAACCGCCTGCTGTACCTGCATGCTAACCTTCAATGACTGATGTACCATGACACCCAGGTCTCGTTGCACCTTCCCTTTTCCTAATCTGTCCAGGTCTGTCTCTCTGTTTTTACCACCAAAGTGGATAACTTCACCTTTATCCACATTATACTTCATCTGCCATGCATTTGCCCACTCACATAACCTATCCAAGTCACTCTGCAGCCTAATAGCATCCTCCTCGCAGCTCACACTGCCACCCAACTTAGTGTCATCCGCAAATTTGGAGATACTGCATTTAATCCCCTCGTCTAAATCATTAATGCACAATGTAAACAGCTGGGGCCCCAGCACAGAACCTTGCGGCACCCCACTAGTCACTGCCTGCCATTCTGAAAAGTACCCGTTTACTCCTACTCTTTGCTTCCTGTCTGACAACCAGTTCTCAATCCACGTCAGCACACTACCCCCAATCCCATGTGCTTTAAATTTGCACATTAATCTCTTGTGTGGGACCTTGTCGAAAGCCTTCTGAAAGTCCAAATATACCACATCAACTGGTTCTCCTTTGTCCACTTTACTGGAAACATCCTCAAAAAATTCCAGAAGATTTGTCAAGCATGATTTCCCTTTCACAAATCCATGCTGACTTGGACCTATCATGTCACCATTTTCCAGGTGCACTGCTATGACATCCTTAATAATTGATTCCATCATTTTACCCACTACTGAGGTCAGGCTGACCGGTCTATAATTCCCTGTTTTCTCTCTCCCTCCTTTTTTAAAAAGTGGGGTTACATTGGCTACCCTCCACTCCATAGGAACTGATCCAGAGTCAATGGAATGTTGGAAAATGACTGTCAATGCATCCGCTATTTCCAAGGCCACCTCCTTAAGTACTCTGGGATGCAATCCATCAGGCCCTGGGGATTTATCGGCCTTCAATCCCATCAATTTCCCCAACACAATTTCCCGACTAATAAAGATTTCCCTCAGTTCCCCCTCCTTACTAGACCCTCTGACCCCTTTTATATCCGGAAGGTTGTTTGTATCCTCCTTAGTGAATACTGAACCAAAGTACTTGTTCAATTGGTCTGCCATTTCTTTGTTCCCCGTTATGACTTCCCCTGATTCTGACTGCAGGGGACCTACTTTTGTCTTTACTAACCTTTTTCTCTTTACATACCTATAGAAACTTTTGCAATCCGCCTTAATGTTCGCTGCAAGCTTCTTCTCGTACTCCATTTTCCCTGCACTAATCAAACCCTTTGTCCTCCTCTGCTGAGTTCTAAATTTCTCCCAGGTTCCCAGGTTCGCTGCTATTTCTGGCCAATTTGTATGCCACTTCCTTGGCTTTAATACTATCCCTGATTTCCCTAGATAGCCACGGTTGAGCCACCTTCCCTTTTTTATTTTTACGCCAGACAGGAATGTACAATTGTTGTAATTCATCCATGCGGTCTCTAAATGTCTGCCATTGCCCATCCACAGTCAACCCCCTACGTATCATTCACCAATCTATCCTAGCCAATTCACGCCTCATACCTTCAAAGTTACCCTTCTTTAAGTTCTGGACCATGGTCTCTGAATTTACTGTTTCATTCTCCATCCTAATGCAGAATTCCACCATATTATGGTCACTCTTCCCCAAGGGGCCTCGCACAATGAGATTGCTAATTAATCCTCTCTCATTACACAACACCCAGTCTAAGATGGCCTCCCCCCTAGTTGGTTCCTCAACATATTGCTCTAGAAAACCATCCCTTATGCACTCCAGGAAATCCTCCTCCACCATATTGCTTCCAGTTTGGTTAGCCCAATCTATGTGCATATTAAAGTCACCCATTATAACTGCTACACCTTTATTGCATGCACCCCTAATTTCCTGTTTGATATATATTGCTTGATGTACAGCTAGACAGAGAGATAGAGAGATCGCGGGACGGATCGATCGAGAGACAAATTGTGAGACAGACGGATAGAAAATGGATAGAGAGAATGGTGGATGGAAGGTTGGATAGATAGGTAGAGAGATATATAGATAGATTGATTGATAGAGAGATAGATAGATAGGGATAGATAGGTAGGTAGATCGATAAATAGATAGATAGATAGATAGATAGATAGATAGATAGATAGATAGATAGATAGATAGATAGATAGATAGATAGATAGATAGATAGATAGTTAGAGCTAGTTGGATAGATATAGATAGATGGATATATATAGATAGATAGATAGATAGATAGATAGATAGATAGATAGATAGATAGATAGATAGATAGATAGATAGATAGATAGATAGATAGATAGATAGATAGATAGATAGATAGATAGATAGATAGAGCGGAAGATAGATGGAGAGAAAGATGGATAGAAAGATGCATAGATGGAGGGAAAGTTAGAGAGGTAGATAGATAGATAGATAGATAGATAGATAGATAGATAGATAGATAGATAGATAGATAGATAGATAGATAGATAGATAGATAGATAAATTGATAAGTTGATTGATAGATAGATAGATAGATAGATAGATAGATAGATAGATAGATAGATAGATAGATAGATAGATAGATAGATAGATAGATAGATAAACAAAAGGAGAGATAGATGGATAGACAGATGGAGAGACAGGTGGATAGAAAGATGGATAGATAGAGAGAAAGATGGATGGATCAATAGATAGATAGATAGATTGATAGATTGATTGATTGATAGATAGATACTAAATGATAGAGATATAAATAGGTAGATGAATATATACATAGTTGGGTAGATAGATAGATAGATAGATAAACAGAGAGATAAAGGGAAAGATAAAGGGAGAGATAAAGGGAAAGATTTTTAACCAATAAGGGAATTAAGGGTTATGGGGAGCGGGTGGGTAAGTGGAGCTTAGTCCACGGCCAGATCAGCCATGATCTTGTTGAATGGCGGAGCAGGCTCGAGGGGCTAGATGGCCTACTCCTGTTCCTAATTCTTATGTTCTTCTGTTCTTATAGATGGATAGACAGACATATAGACTGACGGATAGAAAGATGGATAGATAGAGAGAAAGATGAATGGATGGATCGATAGATAGATAGAAAAATAGATAGCTAGATAGAGAGAGGGTGTGAGAGAGAGAGAAAGAGAGAGAGAGACAGATAGATAGATAGAGTGGTCGATGGACAGATGGATGAATAGATGGAAGTGTGGATGAATAGACAGAGAGATAGAGAGATTGTTTGATTGATGTAAAGATAGACAGAGAGATAGAGAGATAGAGGGATAGATAGGTGGATAGACAGAAGGATAGACGGATAGTAAAATGGATTGATAGAGAGAAAGATGGATGGATGGATGGATAGATAGGTGGATAGATAGATAGATGGGTTGTTTGATTAATTGATATACAGTTAGATAGATAGATAGATAGATAGATAGAGATATAGATAGATAGATAGATAGATAGATAGATAGATAGATAGATAGATAGATAGATAGATAGATAGATAGATAGATAGATAGATAGATAGATAGATAGTTTGATTGCTATACAGATAGATAGACAGGTAGATAGATAGATAGATAGATAGATAGATAGATAGATAGATAGATAGATAGATAGATAGATAGATAGATAGATAGATAGATAGATAGATAGATAGATAGATAGACAGACAGACAGACAGAAGACAGAGCGGATGATAGATGGAGAGACAGATAGATAGAAAGATGGATAGAGAGAAAGAAGAATGGATGGATTGAAAGATAGATAGATAAACAAATAGATAGATAGATAGATAGATAGATAGATAGATAGATAGATAGATAGATAGATAGATAGATAGATAGATAGATAGATAGATAGATAGATAGATAGATAGATAGATGTACAGATAGACAGACAGACAGAAAGATAGATAGATAGATAGATAGATAGATAGATAGATAGATAGATAGATAGATAGATAGATAGATAGATAGATAGATAGATAGATAGAGTGGTCGATGGACGGATGGATGAATGGATGGAAGTGTGGATGAATAGACAGAGAGATAGAGAGATTGATTGATTGATTGATGTAAAAATAGACAGAGAGATAGAGAGATAGAGGGATAGATAGGTGGATAGACAGAAGGATAGACAGAAGGATAGCAAAATGGATTGATAGAGAGAAAGATGGATGGATGGATGGATAGGTAGATAGATAGAGAGATAGATAAATGGATTGTTTGATTAATTGATATAGAGTTAGATCAATAGATTGAAAGATAGATAGATAGATTGATTGCTATACAGATAGACAGATAGATAGATAGACAGGTAGATAGATAGACAGAGAGGAAGATAGATGGAGAGGCAGATGGATAGAAAGATGGATAGCTAGAAAGATGGATCGATGGATAGATAGATAGATAGATAGATAAATAGATTGATATACAGATAGACAGATAGATAGATAGGTAGATAGATAGGTAGCCCGAGACAGAGTGGATGATAGATGGAGCGAAAGATGGATAGGAAGATGGATACAGAGAAAGATGAATGGATGGATCGAAAGATAGATAGATAGACAGATAGACAGATAGATAGATAGATAGATAGATAGATAGATAGATAGATAGATAGATAGATAGATAGATAGATAGATAGAGATATAGATATATAGAGTGGTCGATGGACGGGTGGATGGATCGATCGAAGTATGGATGAATAGACAGAGAGATAGAGAGATTGTTTGATTGATTGATATAAAAATAGACAGAGAGATAGAGAGATAGAGGGATAGATAGATGGAGAGATAGATAGGAAGATAGATAGATAGACAGATGGATAGAAAGATGGATAGATAGAGGGAAACATGGATGGTTGGATAGATAAATACAGAAAAATAGATCGAACGATCAATAGATAGATAGATAGATAGATAGATAGACAGACAGAGAGATAGAGGGATAGATTGATGGAGAGAAAGACGGATAGAAAGATGAATAGATTGCAAGAAAGATAGATGGACGGGTGGATAGATAGATCGCAAAATAGATAGATTGATAGAGATAGATAGATAGATAGATAGATAGATAGATAGATAGATAGATAGATAGATGGATAGATCTTGCACTTTTTTTGCATGCATAATGTCCACTTAACGTCCATTTTAATGCTGACATGACGTATAATGCCCAGATATTGCCCAATGAGCCACAAAATGGAAATTGACGCCCATTTTTCAGACACTAATCAGCGAGCGTTGCTTTCCAGACGCGTAACACGGCGAAAAAGTAATATCGTCTGCCCACTTTTGTAGGGCGGAATCTTCAGAATATGCAAAATCAACGCCCATAATATTGCCCACCGTTAGTTTCCGCATGTAATTAATGCCTAGATTCAATAATACCGACCGCCCACTTATTTTTTTGTCGTAAATATCGCATTTGCCGAAACTAACACCCAGGAGATCACCCAGCTTTACTTTCACCACCTCGCACACATCTCGCCCACAATATCGCTCACCCAAAATACCACTCTGAAATAGTGGAACCGTTCTGAACGAATCACAGCAGTGTGGGTGCCATTTTTTAAATCGCAGTTCGCTTCATTCAAAAGGCTGGTTCAACTTTGGGCAAGTTTGGATAGACTCTGGAATTCTTCTGAGGTGAAATCGCCATCTCAGCAGACCTAGTTTCAGACTATGGACTATTGGGGGTTTACGCTAGGTGTATTTCAGTGAGGAAATTATTGCTTCTGATCAATCGCTATTATAATTTCATTGCAATGGGGCCAGCCACTTCTCAGCCTGCATCGATTAATACGTAGATGTGCAGAGTGCAAATGACTCTATGTCTGACAGGCATCATTATGTGCCCAATTTAAGATGTGTCAGAATGAGGAGGAGGTCCAGTCCATACATACCTCGCACTTACAGGGAAAAGAAGTCTTACCTCGATATGTCTGAGCACACCTGCCTTCGGAGATTGCGCTTCAACAAGGTGGTGATCAATGAAATATGCGAGCTCATCAGGCTACATGTCTTTCTACATGTCTGGTTCCTTTCAGGCCTCTGCAGTCGAGATTTCCCCTCTGTCTCTTCATACCACCTATCGCTGCATTAGACAGGTCACAGAGGCCCTGTGCGCATGAAGGATGGACTTTATCAGCTTCCCCATGACAGGGCTGGAGCATTCTATCACATTGCTAAGTTCCCCAGGGTGCAGCGAACAAGACAGTGTACTCACATCGCCATGCAGGCACCTTCTCAGGACCCAGAGCTTTATAGTAACAAAAAAGGATTTCACTCCCCGAAGGTCCAATTCGTTGTTGACCACAACCAGATCATAATGGCAGTGAATGCCAAATGTCCGGGCAGCTTCGATGAGGCTCATATCCTGTGTGAGAGCACTGTCTCTGACATGTTTAAGAATCAGCCACAAGGACAATGCTGGATGCTTGGTGACAATCAATATGGCATAGCCACCTGGCTGATGACCACCCTACGTGACACCTACACCGAGGCCGAGAAGCGATATAACGAGAGCCACAGAGACACATGCAATGTGGTCCAGAAAACAATAATTGTGCTTAAGCAGTGCTTCAGATGCCTGGACCACTCAGGAGGGGAGCTACAATACAACTCTGAGCAAGTAGCTAAATTTGTGGTCGTGTGCTCCATGCTGCACAACGTGACTATCAGGAGGGGTCAAGAATTGCCAGAAGGGACTGATGCTCCACCTCAGGAGAGAGAAGAAGAGGACGACGAGGGGCCGGATGCTGACCTAGGGCCAGACAATCAGCCTGGCTATGCAACCATGCCCACGCCCCCCTCCAGAACACAGGAAAGAGCCCGTGGTGGTTACATAGCTGCAAGACTCTTACATCAGGAACTGATATCTGAACGATTTGCCTGAAAGAACATTGCTGTGAGTGACAACACTGACACACTGCCGTGTGTGAGCAGCTCAGACATCAATGGTGCCCATCACCTTGGTGCCAGTTAAAGTTCACGTTGATTGAAGTTAAGTTTGATTTAACCCTTTCA
Source organism: Pristiophorus japonicus (assembly GCF_044704955.1). NCBI lineage: Eukaryota > Metazoa > Chordata > Chondrichthyes > Pristiophoridae > Pristiophorus > Pristiophorus japonicus. The sequence continues at coordinate 52,031,493 of NC_091985.1, read as the reverse complement.
TGTCAAGGAATCAGCAGTGTGTAATGGTCCAGCTATCTGAGACGATGCGCAACAAGGTTATGTTCAATAAAAAAAAGTTAGACCAACATTGGTCTGAAATCATAAGTATCACGGGCAAAAACACTCCACCCCCTCCCACACCCCACTTTTTCAACCATTGACATCAATCAAATGGTCAATATTCCATCAACACAGAATACAAATGTAAAGCAGGAGGGTGGCCCCCTCCCCCCATACGTTACAGCATATTGCATACACCCAGATGGAGATATAACACAGCTATCACCTGCCCAATTTCCTTCCCCCCTCCCCTTCTTCTCCCCACCTACCCCTTCCCCTCCTCACTCCTCAGGTGGTGCCTCATTGGGAGTGGGGGGGATGAAGGCAGAGATGGTGGTTGGACGAGTACGGGAACGGGGGGGTGCCGAGGGGGGAACATTCTCTGATCCAGAAGCAGGATCTTAGTCCCACCTCTCATCTGTTATTCACAGTGGTGGCGCGGAACCTAGGGATGGAGTGCCACGAACCGGGACCACTGGGAGGCCTGTGCCAGAAGTGGGCCTGGCTATCGCCTCCAAGGCCCCCGCTATCCACGGAACGTACTCAGTTATGCTGGCCAGCTGTCGGGATATGCCCCCCAATGCATCGAGGATCTGGTCACCAATGTCTAAAGTCCTCCTAGACAACTGTACTGTCTGCTCTCATGTCGGCTCGTGGACCCGTCCTGCCATGCCCACGAAAACTCCGCGGGGTCGGCGCTGTCCTGGGGACAAATGGGGTGCCCTTTGGCAAGGTCCTTGGGGCCAGTACCTCCAGAGTGGAGGCGGGAATGACTGGAGGAGCACGAGATGGCCTTGGGGTGGAATGGCTTCTGGAGCATTCTCATCCATAGAGAACAGACCCAGCGGATTGACGGGCGAGAATCGGAGCTCCGCAGCACCAGATGTAGGATCGTCCGGCGAGTCCAGCACTGCACCCCCACCTTCTGGCCTCTGTGGTCTTGCCTGGGGCCGCAATGCTGGCTGAGCTGCAAAATACAAATGAGGTTATTAGAGGAGAAAGGGGTGCTAGGGTCACAAGGTGATTCCAGCGCTACACACAGCATATGCGCAACAAAAGCACCACCGCTATCAAGATCATCAGAGACATCACATTTCATGACTATCAACACATTGTGCATTGCAATGATTTTCATTAGGCCAGCATTATTTATAGGACAATTTTAGAAATCATCTTATCATATATGATTGTTTGGATATGAGTGGGTGTGGTAAACATTGACTTTACATCATACAATGGTGGAAACTTTACTCACATCGCTTCACTTCTGCAGATGCTTGCGTGGCTGTCCGGGGGTGCTTCCCCACCAGTGTGAGCACCCGCTCCTCCATGTCAGTGATGTCGCTGATGACTGGTGGCCCCCCACCCGTTCGCCTCTGCACGGACCTCATCATCGATAGCTTCTTCTATAAAAGGTCACAGGACGATATGGCATGAGATCATTGCGTGATATTATTGCTGGGTATGTCACAGAGACTGATACAACACATAACCGACAGATGTAATCATGATTATTATGATAATTATCATTCTTTACCTAAAGACATGCACTGTGACCGCAGGCTTTGAGTACAACATTTCCGGTAAAAGTGCAAGACCTCACATCTGCTGATACTCACTCATGACTGTTACAAATCAAATTGTATAAAGACATAAATACATGTAAATAAATGTAATACTTACTCTTGCAGATCCCACAAGGTCGTTCCATCGTTTGCGGCATTGCTTGCCCTCACACACCTCGTTGGTCATCGACGAGACCACCTCTGCTATCTAGGCCCACATCTTTTAGAAGGTCTTTGGGGTGGGCTTCCCATGCCCTCCCTGGGTCAAATCACCCCAGCGTAACTCAATCTCCTACAGGAGGGAGGCATTACCCTCATCCGAGAACCTTCTCGCTCTTTTGCGCAACCCAATGTGCTCCTCTCCCAGCTCACTGCTTTCGCCAACATCAGTCTCCACAGCGCGCTGTGACATCTCCTCCTCTCCCTCCATTATAGGCCAAATTCGGGCAAATATCTGGCTGGTAACAGCTAATTTTTGTTCCCCTATTTGCTCTAAAGTTCTAAACTCTCCCTCCTTCCTCCCAAAGTAGCCACACTACACCCACACATGCCTTCAGTCCCGCTCAGCTCCCTCTCTATCTGTCTTCTCTTCTGCTCATGTCATGATGACACTTGACCTCCTGAATCACTGGAATCGAGCGTTGCCATGCCGTTGCTAAGGACGGCGACACTTCATGGTGGAAGGTCATAGAGATTTAACACTACCACCCATTTCATATCGCTCATGGTAACGCGCAATTTCAAAAATGGAGACTAGGGGCTTTGAGAATGGGTGACAAGCCGGCGATCAGAAAACCCATTTTTACCGCACATGTTGGAAATATCACCCATTTTTGGGCGATCTGCACGAAAGTGTAAAATCTAGCCCTCTGTCTTTATGGGGATTGTAATTGTATGTAAAACTCACTTATGTATGTAAAGCACGCTTATACACTTGCTTGAATGGATTTTATGAAGGGGGAGCAGCAAAGCTTGCTATGTTGCAAAGCTTAATGGTTAATGAACCATCTGTTGTATTAACCTTGGTACAGACAAATGGAAACTTACATATTCAGTACAGAACAAGGAGAGTAAGATGTTTGGGAACATAGATTATAGCAGCATGGGAACAGGATGGTATTGACTGGTAGTTTTGACTAGAGTTCTTGGGAGAGGGATAAGGAGGCACCACCCTGGAAAACAAAGTTAATCAACACATCATGAGGAACTGAGACAAAGTTGACACCACTAACTAACACATTCCAGAAGTGTGACGTGTGATGGGAGATGGACAGGTGGGGGAGAGCCACTCGGAGCCAGTCTGATGAGGGTCGATGAATCAATGTAATTTTGCTGATAGCAGTAGGCCAATCGCTGGTTTTGTAGGAGGGGTGCACACCTCGAAAAACTGTACAATTGTAATTGTAAAACCTCTGATCGGAGAAGTGTTCATTGGAATCCTTCCCCTGAATGCTTGAATAAAAACTGGTTAACCGAGGTTTCATTGGAGTGATTCCGTGATCGCTATACAGACGGGCGGTTGTCGATTCCTTATATCAGGGAGTCCACCTTGAGGAAGAGGTATTCTTTTTAACCCCACAATTGACGTTGCGAGCAGGCTGCAGACTCTCTGACCTCAGAATGTGGCAGCTGATTGCAGTGAGTATGTTTTTTGTTCCACCTGCAGAGCTGTAGCATTGACAGGGAAGAAAGTAATCTGTATAAAGAACTAAGAGGGGGTAATCTGTATAACTATGTTTTAGCGAACCACGGAAGAATGAAAACCGAGGTCGGATCAGTGTGTGTCCTGAAGCGTGATGGGGTGACACGGTAATAACAGGGAGAAGCCTGTATTGATCGTGCATGGCATAAACAAGAAGGAATACAATCTAAAGGGATGGTGGGTGCCCACGTTCGTTAGGAAAAACTGGCCAGTGGGATGGAATGGAGACGAAGGTGGATCGCTCTGATATGGACCAAAAGGGTCCCGGGTATAAATGCTAGTAGGAAAGGAGAAACCAGATTTGGGAGGAAAGCAGTATTGTTACTCTGGCCGGATGTTAGAGGGGTGCAAGGGCTTGGAAACAGTACACGGAATCTGGTAGAGGGGTAAACGTACCCAGACGAGAAATGGCATGCAAAGATAAGTTGCTGAAAAAACATAGCATAGGTTGTATTGAATGAAAAGTTGGTGTGAATGTCTGTCTTTAAGTGAAAGTGTTCATGTGGAAGCTTTCTTGACTGTGGAATATTTGAGGTGGGAGTTAATGAATTTTTCATTTGTCTGAAAGCCGGTCTTTTAAAAGAGAAATGATTGTTTGGATGTCTGGTTTAGCTCCTCCACTTTTCGGACATAAAAGGCACAAAGGACAGGTTGTTTATCAAAAGATAAAACATGCAACCTTGAAGCTGCAATTGCTAAAAGAAAAACAAATTATAATTGGAGTACAAAAAATTGTGATTGTCTGATGTAGTTTAAATTAACAATTTCTCAGAATCACAAGCCTTCTGTGTAAAATGTTTCTTAGATACAAAAACTAATTTGAAGAAAGGAGAAAATGGAAAAAGACGTAACTTACTGAATGAAATTTTAAAGTTATTGGATTATTGAGGGTAATTAACCAATGAAAACCAGACTTCCATCTTGGCCACAATGAAATTCTCGTTCCTTTTCAAAGCATGAATATGAAACCTTCACCACATTGGAAAAGAGATAAAAGACACTCTATGTTGATAATGATTTTAAATTCGGGTTTGAAAACCTTTTTAAAATGGATGCCGTATTCTGATATCAGGAAAGGTTTTAAAAAAACATTACACGAAGTCACGTAATGACGTCATGTCTTCTTACAAACCTGCAAAGGAGTAAACCCTTTCCACTGACAGCTGTTTTATTTAGCTCACCAAACAACTTTAGCATTGCTGCATTGAATTTTTTTTAAATACTTGACATTATTAATTTGGGTTTCTTAATTGGAAGTGAATATTTTCCCACGTGCCAGAAGGAAAATAAAATTATAACAGTTATAAAGAATTTTTTTTTAAATGTGTAATCTTTAACATGGAAAGAGTGAAGTAACATATCTAGAATACTAATAACACAAGTGAAGAGACAAATGCCCAAGGACAGAAAGGAGGCTATTAGATTGATTCCAAAGCCAGGGACCATGAAAAGGGTCAGGCGGGTACAATGGCTATTCAACTACTGCCGAAATTTTATTCCCAAATAAGGCCGAGATGGCCAAACCTATACATGATGCGGTCAATGGGGGGAGCCCTCCCAAGATCAGGAAATGGCGTTTGTAAAGTTAAAACATTGAATAAAGGGAATATAGACAATCCAGCAGAAAGGACTTATCGAGTATAACCTTGATGGGAAAGCCAACAGGTGGCTCCTGCAGTTCAGGAAACTACCCAAGCAAAAGAACAACCCTGGAGGCTCACCCATGAGGAATTAATTGGGAATTAATTGTAATAGCAGCGCATTTGGAAAGCAGTAACAGGATCGGTCCAAGACAGCATGGATTTATGAAAGGGAAATTATGCTTGAAAAATTCTGTTAGAATTTTTTGAGGATGTAACTAGTAGAGTGGATAGGGGAGAACCAGTGGATGTGGTGTATTTGGACTTCAAAAGGCTTTAGACAAGGTCCCACACAAGAGATTAGCGTGCAAAATTAAGGCACATGGTATTGGGGGTACTGTATTGATGTGGATAGAGAACTGGTTGGCAGACAGGAAGCGAAGAATAAACGGGTCCTTTTCAGAATGGCAGGCAGTGACCAGTGGGGAGCAGCAGGGTTCAGTGCTGGGACCCCAGCTATTTACAATATACATTAATGATTTGGATGAAGAAATTGAATGTAATATCTCCAAGTTTGCAGATGACACTAAGCAGGGTGGCAGTGTGAACTGCGAGGAGGATGCTAGGAGGCTGCAGGGGGACTTGGACAGGTTAGGTAAATGGGCAAATGCATGGCAGATGCAGTATAATGTGGATAAATGTGAGCTTATCCACTTTGGTTGCAAAAACAGGAAGGCAGATTATTATCTGAGTGGTGACAGATTAATAAAAGGGGAGGTGCAACAAGACCTGGGTGTCATGGTACATCAGTCATTGAAGGTAGGCATGCAGGTACAGCAGTAAAGAAGGCAAATGGCATGCTGGCCTTCATAGTGAGATAATTTGAGTACAGGAGCAGGGAAGTCTTATTGTGGTTGTACAGGGCCTTGGTGAGACCAAACCTTGAGTATTGTGTGCAGTTTTGGTCTCCTAATCTGAGGAAGGACATTCTTGCTATTGAGGGAGTGCAGCGAAGGTTCACCAGACTGATTCTCGGGATAGCAGGACTGACATATGAAGAAAGACTGGATCGACTAGACTTTATATACACTGGAGTTTAGAAGAATGAGAGGGGATCTCATAGAAACATATAAAATTCTGACGGGATTGGACAGGTTAGATGAAGGAAGAATGTTCCCAATGTTGGGGAAGTCCAGAATCAGGGGTCACAGTCTAAGGTTAAGGGGTAAGCCATTTAGGACCGAGATGAGGAGAAACTTCTTCACTCAGACAATTGTGAACCTGTGGAATTCTCTACAACAGAAAGTTGAGACCAGTTTGTTAGATATATTCAAAAGGGAGTAAGATGTGGCCCTTAGGCTAAAGGGATCAAGAGAAAGGAGAGAAAGCATAGGGTACTGAATAGAGATGGAGAGAAAGCAGGAATAGGGTGCTGAAGTTGCATGATCAGCCATGATCATAGTGAATGATGGTGCAGGCTCAAAGGGCCAAATGGCCTACTCCTTCACCTACTTTCTATGTTTCTATGAAATGGACTATGTTGGGCATATAACCAAGGACCATTAGGAGGGATTGTAAGGGGAATAAAAAATTGTAGGGCTTATCAGTATTTGGAGGTTCTGAGGAATCGGGAGTTCCTCTGTCTTTATAGGGATTGTAATTGTATGTAAAACTCACTTATGTATGTAAAGCATGCTTATACACTTGCTTGAGTGGGTTTTAAGAAAGTGAAGCAGCAAAGCTTGCTATGTTGCAAAGCTTGATGGTTACTGAACCATCCATTGTATTAACTTTAGTACAGACAAATGGAAACTTACATATTCAGTACAGAACAAGGAGAGTAAGATATTTGGGAACATAGATTATAGCAGCTTGGGAACAGGATGGTATTGACTGGTAGTTTTGACTTGAGTGCTTGGGAGAGGGATAAGGAGGCACCACCCTGTGAAACAAAGTTAATCAACACATCATGAGGAACTGAGACAAAGTTGACACCACTGAATAACACATTCCAGAAGTGTGACATGTGATGGGCGATGGACAGGTGGGGGAGAGCCACTCGGAGCCAGTCTGATGAGGATCAACGAATCCATGTAACTTCGCTGATAGCACTAGGCGAATCATTGTTTTTATAGGAGGGTCGCACACCTAAAAATATTATATAATTGTAATTGTAAAACCTCTGATCAGAGAAGTGTTCATTGTAACCCTTCCCCTGCAAGTTTCAATAAAAACCAGTTAACCGAGGTTTCGTTTGAGTGATTCCATGGTCGCTATATGGACCGCCGGGTGTCGATTCCTTATGTCATGCAGTCCACCTTGAGGAAAAGAAGTCTTCTTTTTACCCCAAAAGATAGATAGATAGATAGATAGATAGATAGATAGATAGATAGATAGATAGATAGATAGATAGATAGATAGATAGATAGATAGATAGATAGATAGATAGATAGATAGATAGATAGGTAGATAGATAGATATAGATAGATAGGTATTTTAGCTGGAGCATTTAGAAAGTGACAGTTGGTTTTTCATTCACAGGCTGTTTGAATTGGCTCTGGACAATGCATTGCAAGTGGGGCTCTTCTCTTCAGATATGTCCACAGCTTTAATCCAAAACAATCGCAAACTCCAAAAGATATTAGTACAAACGTAGCAACCGCGTTGCATTTATTGCTTGGATTTTCAACTACGGCAGATTAGTTTGGGATTGGGGTGGGTGGGGGTGGTTGAGGTGCTGAAGGGTGGTATTACAATTTCCCTATTTACTTCTCATTGGTGATCCAAGGCATCTTGCATTTGTAATGCACGTGTACTGTTCTGTATATTTATTGTAAAGGCTTGTACTTCCTCAATGGAGTGTTGATTTTGCTTCTACAACAGGGATCACTGGAGAAGGCATGCGAGGTTCCATTCACCTTCCCTGTATAGTGAATGGTCGGGTATTAAGCAATGCCAGAGAAATAGCAAAGATGCCTCCGCAAGATCCTACAAATCCCTTGGGAGCACAGATGCACCAATATTAGTGTCCTTGTCTAGGCCAACATCCCCAGCATTGAAGCACTGACCACATTTGATCAGCTCCGCAGGGCGGGCCACACTGTCCGCATGCCAGACACAAGACTCCCAAAGCAAGCGCTCTAATTGGAACTCCTTCAAGGCAAACGAGCCAAAGGTGGACTGAGGAAACGTTACAAGGGCACCCTCAAAGCCTCGCTGATAAAGTGCAACATCCCCACCGACAACTGGGAGTCTCTGGCCAAAGACCGCCCTAAGTGGAGGAAGTGCATCTGAGAGGGCGCTGAGTGCATGCAGAAAACAAGCGCCAGCAGCAGAAAGAACATGCAGCAAACCTGTCCCACCCTCCCTTACCCTCAACGACTGTGGCTCTCGTATTGGACTGTTTAGCCACATAAGGACTCATGTTAAGAGTGGAAGCAAGTCTTCCTCGATTCCGAGGGACTGCCTATGATGATGATGATGATGATTATTAAGCAACACAGTTGACCTATCAAGAAAGACTGGATCAACTGGGCTTGTATTCACTGGAGTTCAGAAGAATGAGAGGGGACCTCATAGAAACGTTTAAAATTCTGACGGGGTTAGACAGGTTAGATGCAGGAAGAATGTTCCCAATGTTGGGGAAGTCCAGAACCAGGGGACACAGTCTAAGGATAAGGGGTAAGCCATTTAGGACCAAGATGAGGAAGAATTTCTTCACCCAGAGAGTGGTGAACCTGTGGAATTCTCTACCACAGAAAGTTGTTGAGGCCAATTCACTAAATATATTCAAAAAGGAGTTAGATGAAGTCCTTACTACTAGGGGGATCAAGGGGTATGGCGAGAAAGCAGGAATGGAGTACTGAAGTTGCATGTTCAGCCATGAACTCATTGAATGGTGGTGCAAGCTGGAAGGGCCGAATGGCCTACTCCTGCACCTATTTTCTATTTTTCTATGTTTCTATGTTACACACCAACAGTAACATTATTGTACGAATCCTTCCAAATCAAACATCCAGGCACAAAATCCTATTTATTACACGTGTTGCTGAAAAATTAGGATTGTTTCATTGTTTATTTTTAATTGTAATATTTGTTGAATGGAAAGAAACTGATTACACTAATACCTCGTTATTCTGATAATGCTTCTGCAGCAAAACTACTGGGACGAATTAAATGTGACTTTGTGTGTTCACATACCAAAGCATCACACAAATGCCCAATACATAAACATAATCCATCCATACAGCACACGAACATAGCACTCATGAAACACAAAAATAAAGGACAGTATCACTAAACAACACAATTTTTAACATATAACATACAAAGAAAATACTCAAATGCACACGCAGCACACAAACATAATGCATAAGACACAAACATAATACCGCAAAATATATACAACGCACAACGATAATGCACATTCATAAAGCATACACAATGGCAAGATACAAAGATGATGCACACCCAAAACAACATCCAAACCGAATACACAAATATAGAGTAATAGACACACACCAACAAAACAGAGACAAAAAAACTCCACCATAAACACATACAAACACTACACAATCATTTTAATACACTCAAAACAAACACATATAAAGATCATATCTGCTCACAAAACAGAACAAACTTAATGCATAAGCATATAGTGATAGACACTGATAGAACACTTCAACAAAGCGTAAACGCAACACTCAAACGGAACATGAAAATCGAATACTTGTAGGCACAGGCACGATGGGCCGAATGGCCTATTTCCTTGCTCTATGATTCTATTTTTCCATGATTAACAATACAGTGCACACAAATGCAACATGCAAACACATAGAACCTACCAAAACATAAAACACGCAAATAGACGCAACGCACAAACATAATACATAGCTCTAAAACACACATTAACACAACACTTAAATGCACACATTAAAGTTATACTCATAGACACATAGACGCAAAATAGTAAGACACAGAAAGGGAGAGTTATGAGAAATGTGTTAAATGTGGATGGTGTTAGGGTATGAAATGCCTTACCAGAAGCAGTGGTGGAAACAAAATCCATAACATATTTTAAAAGAGACTTAGCTAAACATTTGGAAAATAAAAATGTATAAGGAAAAAGGGAAAGGATAAGGGAATGGAACTAAATGGTTCGCTGCTTCAGAGAACTGGCGAAGTCACTGGGCAGAACGGCCTCCTTCTGTGCTGTAAAATTCCGATTCTGTTAGTCAAACACGCTAGATACAAAATACATGCCTACAAATAATACAAAGTCAGCTCAAAAACACGCAAACACAAGAAACACATGCAGCAACAAACATACCGTGCACACTAAACACACCTGGAACACAAAGCACACAGAACATACACACGCAAACATACACATATCAAAACACAACAAATACACATAGAAAACGCGATGCAAACATCATACAGAACCAGTCACAACGGATACAACAGAACAGAGAAATACAATAACCATAACTCTAGAGTGACTTACTGTGTCTCCCTAAATTGTTATCACTTTTGGAGTCAACGAACCGTTAATAAGGAGCTTTATTAGTCCTCCGAACAGCCTACTTCATATTACTGATCATGAAACAGTAACGTGACTATTTATTGCATGGTATCCAATAGCAATCCTCCACAAAAAGTAATTTTTGGAAATAGATTTAACTTCCACATCTTATCCAAACGCTATTTTTAATGAATCGTGATAGTCACATTAATAATAGTCTGGTAAACCTGCAGATATATTTACTACTGGGCGATTGATATTACTGCTTCCATTGCTAGGCCGCGTCTGAAAGGCCCGAATCCGTGTGAGCATTATTTAAACGTTAATCTCACAGCTGTGAGTCTAAATAATGGTCAGAGACCGTGGAGAAGAATGCGGGCGACACTGTTTGCTACACCAGCACAACAACAGCTTTAAATCCAATCAGGGACCTGCACTTGAGACAAAATGTATCACAAAAGTATTTGAGGCATCAGATAGACACTGCTGAACGTCTTTTGGAGTTTAACACATCGGCTTCACTTTTCGACCCTTCGTTCTTCTTCCGTAAAGCAATGGTGGGTGGGAGGGGGTCAGGAGCAAACACTTTTTTACAAAGTAATGTCTTACTAATTTGCATGATATCATCGTTCGGTAGTATTGCAGTTTCTTTGTAGGGCCTCATTAAAACAACAACAACTTGTATTTATATAGCGCCTTTAACGTAGTGAAATGTCCCAAGATGCTTCACAAGAATATTGTGAGCACTGATGGATTAATTCATAAAAATCGGTTCAAGACACATTGCAATCGACTAGGATTTTTATTAGTATGTGTAGACGCATACCAACACAGAAGATTGTAGGTTTATTTAATATTCCAATAATGATGCACAAGGACTGTCTATTTGCAAGTCGGAAACATTGCTACTTGACTGTTATGACACTGTAGATTTAAATTTTCCTTGGTTAGCTTTTGGGCTCAACGGGAAAGATATGTCCCCAGTCCCCTGTAGAGGACGCTATCCTTAACACGGGAGTTTTGAAGCTCATAGTCCGTCCCCCCCGTCCCCCCACCCCGCTCCGCTCAAAACCCGAACACCTGTAAATTATTCTCCGTTGTGATCCGACCCAGGCTTCAGAGCAAATATCGAGCATGTTTTAATTGTTTTATCTGGGGGGCGATATTTATAATCAGTCAAAAATGACACAGGTTCCAACTAAACTAACTTAAACTTCTGGGGCTGAGTTTGTTTTACAAATTACATACATCAAAAGAGTTGCATTTTAAATCAAAATGAGGCATCGTTACACCCAATGAATGACATTTGAAGGCCTGAAATTTCACCCTGTGCCCTTGAAGCCTTTAGCCACCGTTCGACACTAATTAACGGTATAAAAGGTGCAATAGCACTCGGAGGATCGTATACAGATATACTTACTTAATCACGGAAGGATATTCAAAACCGCAAATCATATTCAGAACATTTTCGCAAAGTACGATGCCAGACATATTCGCATGTATAAACAGACATACAGGAACACCGATCGGTGTGAATATTGTCGACTATAATCCAAATTTTAAGAAATAGATGGGCTCGTGTGCTAACCTCTCAGTAACTCGCAGAGATGAACATGCCATTATATTACAACAACGCGATTAGCTGCCGATAGTGCTGCGCATTCATTCATGAATTAGCATTTTAGCATGCGTTAGTTTAGTTGGAACCTGTGTCATTTGTGGTGGCAATTTGAGGGTCAGTTTAGGCAGTTTAATTGATGTATGTTATCTTTCTAATGATCGGTGTTGAATGGCTAATTAATACAGAAAGTAAAACATCTTGCCTGTAAAACTAAGTATTTCCCAAGTTTACGAACAAATCAAGGAGTTCAGAACTGCAGGGAACTTGAAGCTATCATTCGGGATGGAATCGAGCTAATGATCCCATCGCTCTGTAAAAATATTCAATCACTCTTTCATTTCATATTTGAGTGAAGCCAGTTTTACTGTAAATATATAATCTCAAGGCTCATTCCTCTCAAAATGCCTTATCTAGCAGTCTGTTACACTTCAACTGGTTTCGGTGACAGCATTGACTATTGTTCATACATTTAACTTTAATTATTTCTGTCCCCTTTCCCACTTCCTATCTCGCGCACATGCACTTCCTTCGCCCAATCTTCTCCTGCTCTCTTCTATTTGTCCTTCTCTAACACATACGCACACGTTTGGTCTCACAATGTTGTTCTTTCTTTCCCGCGCACACTGTCTGATTTTTCTCTCGTACACGCATTCATTCTCAACCCCATTCTCTCTCTCACACACTACTCAACCTCACTCTCACACTGCTCCCTCCCCCTCTTACACTTACTCTTCATGCTCTCCCTCTCCCCCTCACACTCACTCTTCATACTGTCCCTCCCCCCCTCAAACTCACTCTTCATACTCTCCCTCTCTCTCATACTCACTCTCACACTGCTCCGACCCCCTCAACTCACTCTTCATACTCTTCCACTCTCTTAGACGCACTCTCACATTGCTCCCTCCCCCTCACACTCACTTTTCATACTCACAATCCCCTCTCATGCTCACTCGTCATACTCCCCTTCTCCCCTTCTCACACTCGCTCTTCATACTCTCCCTCTCCCCCTCACAATCACTCTTCATACTCTCCCTCTCCCTCTCTCACACTGACTCTTCATACTGTCACTCCCCTCTCACTCCACTCTCACACTCACTCTCCCTCTCTCACATTCACTCTCCATACTCTCACTCCCCTCTCACACACTCTTCATGCTCTCCCTCTCCCCCTCACAATCACTCTTCATATTCTCACTCCCCTCTCTCACACTCACTCTTCATACTCTCACTCCCCTCTTAGGCTCACTCTTCATACTCTCCCTCTCCCCATCTTACACTCATTCTTCATACTCTCTCTCCCCTCTCACACTGACTCTTCATATGTTCACTCCCCTCTCATGCTCACTCGTCATACCCTCACTCCCCTCAGACACTCAGTCATAATACTCTCCCTCTCTTACACTTATTCATAAGAATATAAAAACTAGGTTGCTGGAGTAGGCCACCTAGCCCTTCGAGCCTCCTCCGCCATTCAATAAGATCATGGTTGATCTGATCATGGCTGCAACTCAACTTCCCTGCCCACTTCCCATAACCCTTGACTCACTTATCATTTAAAAATCTGTCTATCTCCACCTTAAATATATTCAATGATCAAGCCTCCACAACTCTCTGTGATAGAGAATTTCAAAGATTCACAGCCATCTGAGAGAAAAAAAATTCTTCCTCATTTCCGTTTTAAATGGACGATCCCTTATTCTGAAACTATGCCCTATAGTTCTAGATTCCCCCACGAGGGGAAACATCTTCTCTGCATCTACCCTGTCAAGCCCCCTCAGAATCTTATACATTTCAATAAAATCACCTCTCAGCCTTCTAAACTCCAATGAGTATAGGCCCAACCTGCTTAACCTTTCTTCATATAACAACCACTTCATCTCAGGATTCAAACTAGTGAACCTTTTCTGAACTGCCTCCAATGCAAATATATCCCTCTTTAAATAAGGAAACCAAAACTCTCTCTCATACACTCACTATTCATACTCTCCCTCTCCCCCTCTCATACTCACGCTTCATACTCTCACTCTCTCTCTCACAGTCACTCTTCATACTCTCACTCACCCTCTCTCAAACGCACTCATCATACTCTCACTCTCTCTCTCACATTCACTCTTCATACTCTCACTCTCCCTCTCACACTCACTCTTCATCCTCCCACTCTCTCTCTCTCACAGTCACTCTTCATACTCTCACTCCCCCTCTCCCACACACTTCATACTCTCATTCTCTCTCTCTCTCACAGTCACTCTTCATACTCCCACTCTCCCTCTCTCACACTCACTCTTCATACTCTCACTCTCTCTCACATACTCACTATTCATACTCTCCCTTTCCTCCTCTCACACTCACTCTCCATACTCTCACTCTCTCTTTCACATTCACTTTTCATAGTCTCACTCCCCCTCTCTCACACCCACTCGTCATACTCTCACTCCCCCTCTCTCACACTCGCTATTCATACTCTCACTGCCTCCCTCTCACATTCACTCTTCATACTCTCACTCCCTCCTTCTCACACTCACTCTGCATACTCTCATGCTGTCTCTCACTGTCACTCTTCAAACCCACACTCCCCCTCTCTCACATTCACTCTTCATACTCTCACTCCCCCTCTCTCACACATTCTTGATCCTTTCTCTCACATGCACTCTTCATACTCTTACTCCTCTCTCATACTCTCTCGTCATACTCTCACTCTACCTTCTCTCATACTGACTCGCCATTCTCCCTTTCTCAGTCACACTTCCCACTCTCACATGCTTTCATTCTCACCGTCTGCCGCCCTCAAGTCCACGTGATGGCTCTCTTGTCTCGCTCTCATGTGCATAGCTCACCCTCAAGAATATATTTGGGTAATAGAAAATATCAAAGCAAGAACAACTGCCAAACAGTGACCTTTCTTTACTGTTCCGTATGGGTGCACAGATTTAGAGTGTAGTTAACACATTGGAAGCATTACAAAATACATAAGATTTCTCAAAAAAGTGGATTGCTCTCTCTGAATACTTAACTGTTATCTCAATGTTTTATTTACTTTACAAGTGAGTTCATTTATATTGCTTTTATAAGAGTCTGCCACACCCTTGCCCCACCCTCACGGATGTTATTAGTGTATTTTGAGAATCCCTGACATGAAATTGATGGTTTCACTGATTTTAATGGCTGGCTGCACAACATTCGACTGTTAGGCGGCCTTCAATATTGCTAGGCATTTGTTTAGTATGTTTGTCAAAAATATTTTATAAATCCCTTTAAAATATAGTTGATCTGTAGTTGCTTAATGAAAAATGGCTGCTAGGGTTTGAAGTATTGCGAGGTGCACACTGATCTATGGCATTCCACGTTTTACCGTTCAAATTGCGGCTGATCTGGCCTATAAATTTCATCCAGCTAATAAATAAACAGTATGAGCTTATCTTTTGGAAAATCTTATCATTGATGTTACTATGACACAAGCCGAGCAACAGGTTACCCATTATTGAAATTGTTGATATGTTATTAATAGCCATATTGACTGATTTTATAAATCGAATAATCTGTCCTTTGAGAACGTTGGACTAAACAGCAAAAAATGGCGTAAAAGAACATGCTCAACCATTGAATGTGTAAAATTAAGTCCACATCGATAAGCAAATAGCGATGCCACTCATCAAATTGATAAGTTCAGCTATTTGTTACAATTTTCTCAAAAAGTAAGTACTGATGTGATATAAAGATTATATTGTGTTGCCTTCTGCTGCGGAATGTCCAGGAAATATGTTTCCTAGCAGGCTGTTATTGAACGTGTTAGTGGCGTAATTCTGGTTTAAATTGATAGTTTTTTTTCCCCATAATGGATTTAGTTAACTCCATGCAGTTGGTTGTTTTAAGTACAACCGTAGCTTGGAACAGTGCTTTCTCTGTTTAACTATATCCTTGCAGTTGTTAAAAGTAACATAATGCGTTTTTAATATATTCATTTATAAAAGGAATAGAAACACATACACACACACAGCTACGTATAAAATGAATCTAATAAGCGAGTTGCTATAATTGAAGGTCAGACGCACATGTCATGGCTAACTCCTATAAATAGATTTTGATATTTAGGAAGCTATATTTTACTCGATTAACTTACAGGATAATGGCACAAATACACAATTCACTGAACTTATTATTCACGAATGAGCAACGTCTGTCGAATATCATTGGCATCTTTCTCCCGGTTTGTCTGCCACAATCAATACCGATAAGGACGTCTGAAGACTGAAAGGAGAGACAGTCAGTAACCTGTGAGCAGCAGCACCGTGACAGGTACAATATACAGTATTCCCCTGATCAGTGCTACTGGCAGCTTTAAAACAACCGCATCGCTACCAACAGCTCGCTGACGATTACGGTGTAGAGTTGTTATTGAAGTGTGTCGGCTCAGATCAAATCACAGTTATCATCAGTGTGTAGTTAGGCATCGGAAAGGGAGATTGCGCGTTTAAAACGTATTTATTTACTTATTTTCTCTGCGTGCTTGTTCTCAAAACCATTCCCTCTATTACAATCTCGCAAGGCTGCCAAAACATCGAGAGAGAAAACTGTAACTCTCTGCCTCAGTGCAAAGTGGTACAATCCAAACTCATTCTTTTCAACCGCAACAGGTCCATTTCAGCTGCTTTTAAGTCACAAACTGCAAAAGAATACGGGATACATTTTAACCAGAAAACCAAGCAGTTTGGAGACTTTGTGACTGGCGGCCGTAATTCCTGGCTCTTTATCTCTGCAGATTGGTGGAAGAAAGCAGTACAGATAACCATACTGGTCAAAAAGGTTGCGCTTGAATGAACGCGACGTGCTATTGGCATGGCGGTTTCTTTCAAACTAAAACATATTGGCAATTAACAAATTTCTGTAAAATTCATTACAAAATTGGTTTGTAACTGTAGTGAGGCATTTTCATTTCACACGAATGTTTGGGAGCTGTAACATTCGTCAATGAAATGCAGAATGTTTACAGGGAACTTTGGCGGACATTGAGCATTGTGCACTTATATTTTCTCAGCTAAAGTTTGCATAAATCTACCCAACTGTTGCTGGCCAATGGAAGGAAAATATAGTTTTGACACGTCGTGCTATTATTCAACTGCTTATTTTTTGTTGTTGATTTTCCCAGAACGTTTATACATTACTTATCTACATTTAGTACTACTGTCTATCAAAATATTAATGTGGGATCTACTGTACTAATAAAGAACTCAATTATAATATAACCTAATTTCATAAGTTCAACGCCGTTAATACCCTGCCCTAATATCAGTGGCCTATAGACGTCTATTGTTCCATACTGATGATCTAAAACATGGCTTATAGTGTTAATGCCTTATATTAATGCTCTTTATATAACCCAGTTCGACTCAGTTATTGCTTAGTAATGTGCCTTAAATTGTTGTCCTATAGTTAATGTTCTGCAGCTTACTTTAATGTAATATAGACAATATACTATAGGTAATACCTTATATTATTGTCTTACAGATTATGCGCCCAATATTGATATACTATAGATCATGCCATATGAAGGATATTAATATACTGCAGGCAAGTTACCTACGTTTCTAAATTGTTGTACTAGTTTATAACAGCCTGAAGCGACAGGTTGACATAGAACTAAATTAAGTAGCAGAGTTTGATCACATTTATGATCAAATGTTATAAATATGCAAACAATCCACGGAGCAATGGCACAGCGGACAAACAAAATAGTCCTTCCAGCACCATTGCCAAACCCTTCGATCAGTCTCCAGGATGCTCCATTGCCCAAGCCGCTCAATAAAGGTCGCTCACTATAAGGCACCATCCAGACTACACCATACACTGTTTACTAGGAATGAAACATATGTGAACCCATTGTAACAATAAAGCAATTTCAAATAGAATTAGATAATCTTAAATATATAATATATATATATATATATGTTTGCTGAATGTTGTAATATATGTATTGCTGGATGTGGTAATAATATGTGTTTGATGGATATTGTAATATATATGTTTACTGAATGTTGTAATATATGTTTGCTGAATATTGTAATATACACGTTTACTGAATATTATAATATGTGTTTGGTGAATGCTGTAATATATATCTGCATCTATGTTACAACATTCAGTCATTGGACGCATAAGCTAATTTATGGGGCAATTAAACTATTCTGGATTAAAGAATCGCAGCTAGACGTTTATAGTTAAAACGTAAATTCAGTTATTGTTTATTTTTATTTAGGATTGGTAATATCTATGAAAACTTTATATGTATGTAATATGTACTTTAATGGTCTGTTCACCTTTATTTGTGTATTTTATTACTGAGTTTAGGTTCTCACGGTAAATAGGAAACTATACAAATCTTAAGCATTGTCACAAATAATAGCTGATTAAATATTTCCTTCAGAGTATCAAATAATTAATCTTTATACTCCGACCGGTACTCCATTGATGTCTTACCATGGGTTTTTGGGGAAACATTCTTTCTTTTTGAGTTAAAAGAGTTTATCCTTTAAAATGTTCCTGTAAGTCTTTCCTGTATACAAAGAGTCGTGGAAACTGTCAAGTTTTAAACAAATTGGTAGTTGAGGCGGACGACGACGACTGTAAGGTCAACATAAATTATATTAAAAAATAGGCTTAGTTTATTTTTAATTTATGCTTTCTTTTACTTATAATCGGTAATAATCCACCACCTTATAAAATATTTGAAATTTGATTTCGTAAAGTTTGTTTTAAAAATCTAAAATCTTTATTCCGTTTTGTTTTTAAGAATATAAGTTTCACTTCTATAAAGAGCGGCGCAAGAAAAGAGACTACATTGTTTGGGTTTTGCTTCCTGGCCGCAAGAATCGAAGTAAAATAAAGTCAACAAAAACAAAAGACACTTGTATAAAAGTCTTTTTCCTGAAGTTGATCAAAAGATTTTTCTCATTATTTTTGATTCAGAAAAAGCTAATAAGGCACGCAATGTCTTTTCAATTGTCGAATGTCTTTATTTCAGAAAAGGGATTACCGCCAGGAAACGGGGGAACAAAAGAAAAAATGGCAGAAGTTTTGGATCCAAACTCACGAAAGCCGGAAGGTCTCGACTTTTTGACGTTATTATCGCATTTGTAGACTAACCCAGAGTCTCAGACTGATTCCTGGAGTGTCACCTACATCAGAAACTCCCACAGCCTCAAATTACATTGTAAAGTAGTACACATATACAGATATATTCGGAATGTAGTTATTTTGGATTTTCAGAATATATTTCAAGAATTATATACGGTTTAATTAATACCTAGTGAGACATTGGTTCCATAGTTAAGCTGTACGGATGCCTGTTAAACTCCTGTATCTTTCATTTCAAATAAGATGGAATAGAGAGTATGAATACATTGAAACAGTTTTCACGGCTTGTGGTTGTTTTCAAACTGATAGTGGAATTAAATTTATTTCTAAAAATATGTAACTTCTTGATTAATTTATAACTCTAAATAATTCCAATACTTATCGTAATTTTTTAAATTTAAAATGTTTGAAGTGATACAAAATATTAAATATTGTATTATTGTATATCTTCAATCAATATTAATTTGCAAGCTCATGAAATAAATCGTAAATGTTTCTAGAAGTTATTGTAGATCTTGGTACAGAACGACCAAATATATTTCTATCTATCTATCTATCTATCTATCTATCTATCTATCTATCTATCTATCTATCTAAGATCTATAGGAGGTTCCGAGTTTGTTAAATTAAAATTTACTCAAAGGCTTTGCATCAGTACAAGCAATGTGATGATAAGAATTGAAAACGTTAAAACTTGCCGTGCCTTCCCATTACTGTATTTCTTGTCTTAAGTTGACATTTTTATTAAATCTAAACTAACACGCGGGAAAATAGTAACGATGAAACCGCTTACTTATTTTCTATTGAAATCCAAAGTGTCTCAACTGTTTACGGGAAATACACTGTACAGAAAATACAAACAGACACTAGAAGCATTTATAGTAAACGTCTATATAAAAGCAACCAAGAAGCAAATAAAAGCCATGTGTGTTTGGGTACAGTGAGTTTTGAAATGAAGTGTAACCAAGCATGTCATTCTGAATTTTAATTTTGTAATATATATAACTGTATAGACTACTGCAAACATACGTTTAAGTATTGTGCTTTCTAAACTAATTGCAGACAGTCATACAGATTTGTCTTGAAATGTTTATTTTTAAATAATTAAAATGATGCATAGACGCTTTATCTGATTGTAAGATAAAATATGTATAGATAACAGCTGTTTGTAACAGCCTCTCCCATCGTTCATTTGCAAGTGGGACTGCTTTATTAATTTTAATGAATTAGTGAGTTCCTAATGTCTGATTTAAATAATTATTTATTGATGTCCTGCAGTGATGGTATATCAGAACCAAAATATGAGGACGATTGGTTTATTCATACTCGTTCCACACTAGGTATTAGTTTATATCAAAGTAGATTGATACATTACGTATTCGGCAGTGCACAGTTTTTAAAAAACTTTAAAAGTGGCTTTTACTGAAGCATTAAAGATCGCCAGCAAAATTCAGTGATTGTGAAATAATGCATACACTTTCATAAACAAGGGATCAGTTCTACTGACTGAATATCTCAAAAGCAACGGTGACAGTGACATTTAACTTGCTTTTTAATTAAAATATGCCTATTTTCAAACAACTTACCCCTTAGTATTTTGATCTTGTTTTATATGGTCAAGTGCAGACCACGTCATGTGTTAGTTCTGACTTCCATGTTTCGTTATATAATAAACTTCATATAAACATAGCAAGCCATTGAATATTCTGAAAGAGCTTGATAAAGCTGTGATAACTTGACCAAGTTTCATCTTTGTAAACAGCAGAATAAGTTGCCCGAAGGCCGGCCATGAGCCGTTCCGTGTATTGTGTGAACAAACTGAAGGTTTTAAATTCGTGGCCAGCACAGTAGTAGCGGTTTAGTGTAAATTACATTGCCCTCCCTGCAGATAGAAATGCAAGCTTGCATTCTCATTCTTATTAGCTCGAATACATTGCCAATTTATTTCAGCAAACAGTGTTGTCGTGTAAAGACCCCATAGTGTTAAAACTGTTTTTTTTTTTGGTAATGTTTTGGATTTCCGTACAAAGCAAGTCCCTGCCTGCGCTGGAAATACACGGTCTTCGTGAGGCTCGGGGAGGGGAAAAAAGAAACAAAGCTGCTATCTACAATGCGTCTACATAACGGATCTGATCACAAAAGGTTTGAGTATTGTAAGAGTGTGAGGTCTGATGTCTTAAAATACATTTACGTTTAAGTTACATAAGAGATGAGTCTGAGTTGTTGAATGTCTGAGTTGATATTTACTTTTTAATTAAGGGAACAAACTGGTGTTTGCTATTGAAAGAAGAGGGTAAAGTGTCATGTAAAGGTAATGGGAAGTTGCTGGGAAGCAGCTGGGTGGCGATGAGGTCTGGTTCAAACTGCGGTCAGAGCGGCTGCCATCTTTTGTTTTCCTTCTTCAGAATCCACTTCCTTCCTGCAGGGGATGTGCTCAGCCTCTTCGCAGCAGCTTTCTCCCGACTATGTCATCAGCCACCCCCAATGTTTGTTTTCCTTGTGTGAGCTCTTGCCAAACAGGAAAGCAACCAATATCATTGCGTCATCAAGCAAAATACAACTTCATTCCAATGTCATTCTTTCTTTCACCCAGTTTCATCTTCTAGTAATTTCAAGTTTGGTAGAATAGAAGTAATGCTGCATTTTAGTTAGCGTTAGTTATTACAAATTGAGGAAGTTCAAAAGGAGTTCATGTAATTGCTCTCCAATTAGAGCTGCCATATAAACCAACATTACCGCGGGCAATAACTAGACTGCTGTTTCCTGTCTCCGATTAAGGTAGTTGCTCTGCGCACTCACACAAAGTGTGTTACCGTCTCACCTGAGAAAGCGTGCCTTTAAAACGAAGCAAATAAAACAAAATACTTAATTGTTGATAATTCTGTGTGGAATCTCTACTTCATCAATTTCGTATGTGCTTTTTGCCACCTTAACTATATCATGAGACTGATATTAATCAGTGACAGGTCATCAAACTCTGACAGGGTCTGTGTATTACCTACAAATATGTCACCAGAGTGAAACATGGCATTATGTGCCATTCATTACCGAATAATACATAGTCGAACTGCAGCAAAGTGTAATTGTTTTGCCATCAAACAAGACAGCATATACTCGTATGATTGATAAGCAGTATATTATCAAAATGTGGCATACTGAAACACAGCATCTGTGAGATTTCGGTCATATTTCATCAAACAGCGTAATAAAGTACATATAAGATTGCAAAGTAATATAGCAAGCATTAAATGATAACAATAACCATATGTTGTTACTAACAGCTTTATTAAATTGTGACAGGACATACATGTAAAATATACAGTTATATATCTTTAAGGTGTAATAAATATATTGTCCAGTTACATTTCATCAAAATTCGACATTATTACCCAGTTGTAATATGTTAAAATGTGGCAGTGGCAGGTATGCCTTAGTCAAGTACGCCAGCAGTATGTCATCGAAGTACGACAAGAGTAAGATGTATGCATATTACCCAATAATGTCATAAAAATCTGACAAGATATATTTTATTACCTAATGGTGCAAGATGTGTGTATTACCCAGCAGTATGTCTCTCAACCGTGACAGGACATAAGTATTTATTCTCTGGCAATGTTGCCAAAGTGTGGCATAGTATTTGAGTTATTATCAAGAATGTCAAAAAGCATGACAAAATATACTTGCTATCTCCAGTAATATGCCAACAAACTATGATAAAATGTTATCCTATCATCCAGTAATATGTCATTAAATTGTGGTCGAGTACAACATTATTATTCAAAAAATCATCAAAGGAAGAGCTGCTTGGTATTTGTGTTTTTCTAGCAAAGTATCATTGTAATCTGGCAGAATATATACATTATTACCTGATAATATGTCACAAAATATGACAGGCTATAATTGTGACTATAAATTAATATACTTCATTCTAATAATATACTATGTGAAAATATAATAAGTTATGTGCAAGTTTCCAGTATGAATTTCTATCCGGTAATACTTCAAAGGTAGGAGTTAGCTTTTGGCTTATTTGTAACCTTCCCATCTTTGAGTCAGTGGAATATGGTCTCTAATTGCTGGATTGACATCCAGCTGGGTACTTGCATCTGGTTGGAGTGACCACTGGCTTAGTGGTAATATTCCTGTCCCTGTGTCAGAAGTGGGTTGAGCCCCACACCAGACAGCCCTGGGATGGTCTCTAAATATTGGGCAGATATCTTATCGACTACTTACATCCCCAGGGCAGAATCTAATGAAGAAATGGAATACATCATGAATTATAACCCAGTAATACAGAGTATAAGTTTATCACCAAATGTTTGAATTTTATTATCTAGTAATGTATCAAAATGTGACAGAGTGTGTTAACACTCAGTAATCATCAATGTGTGACTATGCTATTGCCATATGAAAATATGAGAGAGTAGTGAGTTGGGGTCAATAATATTTTTATTGATATTTGACTCACAATGAAACAGATTATAACAAACACTCAGCAGCAGAAAAAAACACCTTTTAAAATTTGGGCATTTGGAATAGGAACATAAGAACAGGAGTAGGCCATTCATCCCCTCGAGCCTGTTGTAACATTCAATCAGATCGTGGCTGATCTGTATCTTAACTCCATCTACCTGCCTTGGCTCCATATCTTTTTACACCCTTATCTATCAAAAATCTATCAATCTCAGATTTTAAATTATTCATTGAGCTAGCATCTTCTGCTTTTTGTGGGAGCTGGTTCTACACTTCTACCACCCTCTGTGTGAAGAAGTGTTTCCTAATCTCTTGAATGGTATGGCTCTGATTTTATGGTTATGTCCCTTGTCCTAGACTTCCCCACCAGCAGAAATATGATCCATCTATCTATATCAGTTCCTTTCACAATCCTAATAACCTCACTCATATCACCCCTTAACCTTTTATATTCCAGGGAATAAAAGCCTCATTTATGTAATCGTTCCTGATAATCTAACCCTTGGAGACCTGCTAACATTCTAGTGAATCTACACTGCACTCCTTCCAAGGCCATATATCCTTTCTAAGGTGTGGTCCCAGAACTGTACACAGTACTCCAGATGTGGTCTAACCAGGGCTCTGTATATTTGTAGCAAAACTTCCTCCCTTTTATATTTCAGCCCTCTAGTTATAAAGGCTAACATTCCATTAGCCTTTCTGATTATATTTTGTATCTGACTACTACATTTTAGTGATCTGTGTACATGGACCCCAAAATCACTTTGGACCCCCACTGTTACTACCTTTTCATTTGAATAATATTCGGATATGTCCTTTTTTGGTCCAAAATGGATGACTTCACACTTACCTGCATTGAAATATATCTGCCACAGTTTAGTCCACTCACTTAATCTATCAATGACTCCTTGTAATTTTATATTTCCATGTACATTACTTACATTACCACTAATCTTATGTCATTGGCAAATTTAAATATATGACTCTCTATTGTATTATCTAAGTCATTAATGAATATAGTGAATAGTTGAGGCCCTAGCACAGATCCTTGTGGGAAACCATTAATCAATTCCTGCCAATTGGAGTATATACCCTTTATCCCTACTCTCTGTCTTCCACTGCCTAACCAATCTCCTAACCAGATCAATAATTTGCCTTCAATTTCATAAGCTTTCATTTTAGCTAACAGTCTCTTATTTGGAACTAGTTGAGGTGTACAAACATTCACCAATCCCACCTTTAAGGAAGCTAGTAGGAAGTGTGTCATGTGGGTGAGATGGAATGAGATAATTTGTGACCAAGGCCATGCATTGGTCTGGCCTCAGTTCCATGTTATATCTTTATTCATTCATTTCCTTTCCTGTACCTGAAGGTTTGTGTAGAATCTCAGAAATGATTGAAATGGGTCCCTGGCTTAATCTTTAGAACCACAACCTTCCCATCCCAGTAATCAAAGTTTAATCCTTGGTTCAATTGTAACACTTTCATCTCTAAGTCAGAAGGTTGTTGATTCAAACTCCACTCCAGAGAACTGAGCACGTAGTCTAGGTTCAGTACAGTACTGAGGGAGTGCTGCACTGTGGGAGGTGCAACCTTTCTGATGAGACGTTACACAGAGACCCAATCTACCTTCTCAGGTGGAAGTAAACGATCCCAGGGCACTATTAGAAGAAGAGCTGGGTAGTTCTCCTGGTTTCCTGGTCAACGTTTATCCCTCAAACAACAACTAAAAGCAAATGATCTATTTCATTGCTGTTTAGGGGACCTTATTGCCGACAAATTGGTTGCGTTTTTCCTACAGTATAAGTGATTAAACATCAGAAGTATTCCATTGGCTGTAAAGGTTTTAGGAGGTCCTGAGTGGCAAGTTTTTTCTCTTGATGGAAGGCCACCTGGTAGCAGCTCACTGTCTAAGGTTATTGAGCTGTGTTACATGCCCTGGAGTGTGATCTAGAATAGTATCAAGTAACGCGATCAAAATGCGGCAAAGTATACTATTATCCAATGATACTTCATCAAAGTGAGATACTATAGATGTTACCCTGTAACGCCATCAAAATGTGACAAACCATGGGCTATTGCGAAATAACATGCCTTCAGAGTAGGTTAGGATTTCTCTCCATATTTCCCGAAGAATAAACCTCAAAGTTGATTTATTTCTTAAATATTACCCGTTACAAAGATTATAACTGTTCAAAATGTAACACAAATGGTAGGCATCAAGATTGCATAAATTTTCGATAGCCAAAATAAAGTTAATATGATCTCATTTGAGCGTAAACATGAATCTTTGGATTCGAGATTTCTCACTCTTACAGAAGTCTCGGAAGACTCATTTAGCAAACTATAGCTACTGTATGTTTCTACTGCAAACATCGGTTTCCAAACATACCTACACAGTCTAATTTCTGTACGTATCATTCTTTGTACATAAAACGGCGCTTTTTAGCTGTGTCCTCGGAGCATTGATGATGCACCTTACAATTCAGCAATGTCCAGCTGTCCCGCTTTACACCAATCAAGACCTAGCCTCTGTATTGTATCTGAATTAACAGCGAGTGTTATGCAGACAGTACCTGAAAGAAACAATCACTCATTAATGAAATACTCCCACCTTTATAATCACGGTCGCAGTCAGAGTCCCTCGCGTGAGCTCAGATCCGTTACTTTTTGTGAACATAAATAATCTGACTGTTATATAGAGGGAAAGTAAAATATCTGGCCGCTGGATCAATGCCTGCTAAGAACAGAAATGCAGAAGTGTGAAGAATAAATGGAGACAGCGTTTGGACCGAGCTTTCCGGCGCATTTACAGCAAAAATTTGACAGCTGAAATTGCAAAGAACTAAAAGAAATGTACTGTTTCTGACAGCAAACTTGTTTCATTCTTAAATTACAACACAAATTAAACAAAGTCGCCGTTTATCTAATACTGGGATTGAAAGCGGAAAGAACTGTTAAATATCTTTGTTTCTGACAATGAAAATGAACCATTCCAGATCGAGTTAAACATGATAGAAGACCGATATAATAAAATGAAACTATCTGCTTCAGAAGATCTGTCGTTTCACGGGACCTACAGAAGAGAATGGAGCGGCATCCACTTGGCTACCTGCACCGAGTAACCACCTAGAAACGGAGCTTGCGACCAGTTAACAAATATGTATAATGTATATGCTCTTATGAATTGTTCCTAAATATAACTCCAAACGAATGCAAGAATTTTAAATATAAAAGAGAGAACGTGACCAACACCAGGACAGACCCAGAAACAGGCAGCTCAATAAATCAACAAAAACCCAAACGAAACAATTATATTCCCTTCGCTGTTATGTTGATGATGTCTAGTAACCGAGCGGCATAGAGCCATTGCTCGGCGTTTATCATCTCAACAAAAAGCGCCAACTAATCCAGTGGGCCTGGATGTGTCAGAATGAATCTCTTTGCTGGGGTGGTGTGCGAGCCACTTGATTGGGAGGGTTCAATGTGCAGGTGTCTGCAAAAGAGGAAGTGGCATCATTGAGAGCGCATGTTTATCCCTGTGTCTACACCAGGAATGGGAGAGGATACACTGAGACTGCCTCTTGAGGCAGCGGCGTGCGCACTGACCTCCCCTCACTCTCTGGAGGTTAGTGAGCCGCATTAGCTTGTTTAAACATGCCTGCACTGCTAACATCCAGCAGGGAAATATAATTTGCTGTTTGCTTTGGGGTGTAGCAACGGGAACTGCTCCTTATACGTCCCAGTGGGATAACGAGCCAGAAGGTAGGGCCATTCGGTGTCATAGCAGCGAATGGAGATAGAGGATAAAGCAACAGAAAGAGAGACACGAGAGAGGGGCAACTGAGAGACAGCGAGGGGAAAGCCACACAGAGGGGGAGGGGAGGGGGAGAGATGAAACTGAGAGAGTAAGCCAAAGAGAATGAGAAGCGGGCCAGAATTAGTGAGAAAGAAGGGAAGGCCAGTAGAGACACACAGAAAGTGAGTGAAGGAAACAGAGAGAGAGAGAAAGATAAAGGAAGTAAGTAAGCTAGGCAGGGAAAGAGAAACAGAGAGGGGGGAGGGCTGGAGGGCTGGAGAATAGCGAGATAGAGGAAATGCTGTGTGAGAGGTGAGTGAGAGAGTGGGAGAGGCGTCGAAGCACTGACCACACTCGACCAGCTCCGTTGGGTGGGCCACATTGTCCGCATGCCTGACACGAGAATCCCTAAGCAAGTGCTCTACTCAGAACTCCTACACGGCAAACAAGCATCACGTGGGCAAAGTAAATGCTTCATGGACACCCTCAAAGCATCCTTGATAAAGTGTAACATTCCCACTGGCACCTGGGAATCCCTGGCCCAAGACCACCCAAAGTGGAGGAAGAGCATCCAGGAGGGCGCTGAGCACCTCGAGTCTCGTCGTCGAGAGCATGCAGAAACCAAGGGCAGACAGCAGAAGAAGCATGCGGCAAACCAGGCTCCCCACCCACCCTTTCCTTCAACCACTGTGTCTGTCCCATCTGTGACAGAGACTGTAATTCCCATATTGAACTATACATCCACCTGAGAACTCACTTTCAGAATGGAAGCAAGTCTTCCTCGATTTTGAGGGACTGCCCATGATGATGATGATGATGCGAGAAGCAGAGAAAGAAATTCTGAAGAAGTATCCGGGAAGAATGCATCACATAAACAACTTAGAGGCACTTTCAGTTAGTTAACTGTACAGCTTTCAAAAATATTGTGAAGTACAAACATTTAAACAACAAATAACACATTTTATTTGTATATACATATAATTGTGGGAGGGTAAATGTGTTTGTATTTGTATTTCAGTTGCAAGAGACGTGGCTTCAAGTGCACTGATTACTGATTTTCCAGCTATCGTGTTAAGGAAGACAAAAGTGCCAAGGTGATGTACAGCTGCCCTGTTCCAACACAATCACTCAGGAGCTTTCGCCAACGTGAACATGTATGGAACAGAATAGAACTAACTGTCAAGGCTTTCACACTTGATCAAAGGAGGATGTTGAAAAGGTTGGAGATAATATACAAGGGGAACAAGGTAGCAGACTAGTTCCATGACTAGCAATGCCATACATAGTTACATACTCAGTACGACAGCCCGATTTGAATGAAAACTATTATATCATGGCAAAGGCATATTTGTTATTTCTGCCTTGACATGTAGTTGCTCATAACAGGCCTATGAAGCACTTTTCGCTAGCTGCAAATATGAGCTAAAGAAGCTAACCTTGTCCTTTCTAGCTCCAGATGTACTAACACAGAGCTTCTTTAAAAAAAATCAGTTCTGAAGGCACTGACTTCACAGGCACTAACTGCCTATGATGCTTCACATATTTTTTATGGTTAAGTCGTGAGTGTCAGCTATTTCATCAGAAGCATCAGATGCCAGTCTGATCTTTTTTGACCGGACGTTTATACACACACACATATATGTGTTTATATATACACACACGTATATATACACATATATATATATATATATATAGATACACATACACATACACACACATATATATACACACATGTACACACAGACACATATATCTAACCAGCGTACTAAGCTTAAATAAAGGAGACTATGAAGGTATGAGGGCAGAGTTGGCTAAAGTGGACTGGGAAAATAGATTAAAGTGTAGGGCGGTTGATGAACAGTCGTGTAAATTTAAGGAGATATTTCATAACTCTCAAAAAATATATATTCCAGTGAGGAGGAAAGGGTGTAAGAGAAAAGATAGCCATCCGTGGCTAACTAAAAAAATAAAGGACAGTATCCAATTAAAAACAAGGGCATACAATATGACCAAAAGTAGTGGGAGGACAGAAGATTGGGAAGTGTTTAAAAGCCAACAAAGAATGACTAAAAAAATAATTAAGTAAGGGAAGATAGACTATGAAAGTAAATTAGCACAAAATATAAAAACAGATAGCAAGAGTTTCTATAGGTATATAAAAAGGAAAAGAGTGGCTAGAGTAAATGTTGGTCTCTTAGAGGACAAGACCGGGAAATTAGTAATGGGGAACATGAAGATGGCAGAAACTCTGAACAAATATTTTGTATCAGTCTTTACGGTAGAGGGCACTAACAATATCCCAACAGTGGATAATCTAGGGTCTGTGGCGGGGGCAAGGGGGGGGGGGGGTGAGGAACTTAACACAATCACAATCACTAAGGAGGTACTCAGTAAGATAATGGGACTAAAGGCAGATAAATCCCCTGACCTGATGGCTTGCATCCTAGGGTCTTAAGAGAAGTAGCGGCAGGGATTGTGGATGCATTGGTTGTAATTTACTAAAATTCCTTGGATTCTGGGGATGTCCCAGCAGATTGGAAAACTGGAAATGTAACGCCCCTTTTTTAAAAAGGAGGCAGACAAAAAGCAGGAAACTATAGCCCAGTTAGCCTAACATCTGTGGTTGGGATAATGTTGGAGTCCATTATTAAAGAAGCAGTAACAGGACATTTGGAAAAGCAAAATTCGGTCAGGCAGAGTCAGCATGGATATATGAAGGGGAAGTCATGTTTGATAAATTTGCTGGAATTCTTTGAGGATGTAACGAAGAGGGTGGATAAAGGAGAACCAGTGGATGTGGTGTATTTGGACTTCCAGAAGGCATTTGACAAGGTGCCACATAAAAGGTTTCAGCACAAGATAAAAATTCATGGGGTTGGGGGTAATATATTAGCATGGATAGATGATTGGCTAACGAACAGAAAATAGAGAGTCGGGATCAATGTTTACTCTCGGGTTGGCAATCAGTAACCAGTGGGGTGCCACAGGGATCAGTGCTGGAACCCCAACTATTTATAGTCTATATTAACCACTTGGAAGAAAGGACCAAGTGTAAAGTAGCCAAATTTGCTGATGATACAAAGATGGGAGGAAAAGCAATGTGTGAGGAGGACACAAAAAATCTGCAAAAGGACACAGACATGCTAAGTGAGTGGGCAAAAATTTGGCAGATGGAGTAAAATGTTGGAAGGTGTGAGGTCATGCACTTTGGCAGAAAAAAATCAAAGAGCAAGTTATTATTTAAATGGAAAAAGATTGCAAAGTGCTGCAGTACAGCGGGACCTGGGGGTACTTGTGCGTGAAACATAAAAGGTTAGTATGCAGGTACAGCAAGTGATCAGGAAGGCCAATGAAATCTTGGTCTTATTGCAAAGGGGATGGAGTATAAAAGCAGGGAAGTCTTGCTACAGTTGTACAGGGTATTGCTGAGGACCACCTGGAATACTGCGTGCAGTTTTGGTTTCCATATTTACGAAACGATATAATTGCTTTGGAGGCAGTTCAGAGAAGGTTCACACGGTTGATTCCAGAGATGAGGGGGTTGACTTATGAGGAAAGGTTGAGTAGGTTGGGCCTCTCCTCATTGAAATTCAGAAGAATGAGAGGCGATCTTATTGAAATGTATAAGGTTATGAGGGGACTTGACAAGGTGGATGCAGAGA
>NC_091985.1:47274522-47487022 GCF_044704955.1 Pristiophorus japonicus | reverse complement strand
TAGTCCCACTTCCCCGCCCTTTCCCGTAGCCCTGCAAATTTTTTTCCTTCAGGTACTTAACCAATTCTCTTTTGAAAGCCACGATTGAATCTGCCTCCACCACCCTTTCAGGCAGTGCATTCAAAATCCTAACCACCCGCTGCGTAAAATAGTTTTTCCTCATGTCGCCTTTGGATCTTCTGCCAATGGGAACAGTTTCTCTCGATCTACTCTGTCTAGAACCTTCATAATTCTGAACACCGCCTATAAAATCTCCTTTCAATCTTTTCTGCACTAAGGAGAACTGATACGTCCTTACTACACAGTATAAATGCACACGAGGCCCATGCTTGAGAGAAGGTCAGTCTGTGACCTGTCCTTTATTCCTTAGCACTCAAGTGATGAAAGTGGGTGGAGCTTCCCCTTTTATACCTGAAGGTCCAGGTTAGGAGTGTCTCCCACCTAGTGGTCAGTGTTCTCACAGTGTACAACTTAGGTCAGATTATACATGGGTTACAATGCTGGTTGAATACATGACATCACCTCCCTCCCAAAGTCTTATGGGGATCACAGGTTGAGTCTCTCTGGTGGTTTACGCTCTCTTGTAGAGCGCCTGAGTTGGGGCTCCGGTTGTTGGGCGCTGACCTGAGTGTCTGCTGTTTGCGGTGTCTCAGGCCTATCCGGACTGCCCACAGTGACTGGGCTCTCCTCCCTTTGGTTCCGGTGTTTGGTCACCTGTGGTGGAGTGAACTTTATATCGTGTTCTTCCTCTGCTTCTTCTATGAGGTTGCTGAACTTCCTTTTTGTTTGATCCACATGTTTGCGGCAGATTTGTCCATTGGTAAGTTTAACTACCAGAATCCTATTTCCCTCTTTGGCAATCACAATGCCTGCGAGCCATTTGGGCCCTGCAACGTAGTTGAGGACAAAAACAGGGTCATTTACATCAATACATCGCGCCCTCGCATTCCTGTCATGGTAGTCATATTGTGACTGGCGCCTGCTCTCGACAATTTCTTTCATAGTAGGGTGTATAAGGGATAACCTGGTTTTGAGCGTCCTTTTCATTCGCAGCTCTGTGGGTGGAACCCCTGTGAGCAAGTGTGGTCGGGATCTGTAGGCCAACAGGAAGCATGATAAGCGGCTTTGTAGGGAACCCCCTTGGATTCTGAGAATCCCCTGTTTGATTATCTGCACTGCTCGTTCCCTGGCCGTTTGAGGCCGGCTTGAACGGTGCCGTTCTGACATGGTTAATTCCATTGCCTGCCATGAAGTCCTGGAATTCAGTGCTTATGAAGCACGGGCCATTGTCGCTGACCAAGATGTCCGGTAGACCGTGGGTGGCGAACATTGCCCGTAGACTTTCTACCGTGGCAGAGGATGTGCTTGAAGTTAAAATGTCACACTCGATTCATTTGGATTAGGCGTCTACTACAACCAAAAACATTTTTCCCATGAAAGGACCTGCGTAGTCCACATGGATGCGTGACCAAGGTTTGGCGGACCATGGCCAGGGGCTAAGGGAGGCTTCCCTGGGCGCATTGCCCAGCTGGGCACACGTGTTGCATCTGCGAACACAAAGTTCCAGATCTGCGTCTATCCGTGGCCACCAAGTGTGTGACCTGGCAATTGCCTTCATCATGACAATGCCCGGGTGCTCATTGTGGAGTTCTCTGATGAACACCTCTCTACCCATCTGGGGCATGACTACGCGGTTTCCCCACAGTAGGCAATTGGCCTGAATCGAGAGTTCATCCCTGCACCTGTGAAATGGTTTAAATTCCTCAGGGCATGCCCTGTACGTGGCTGCCCAGTCCCCATTCAGGACACATTTCTTGACTAGAGACAATAGCGGGTCTCTATTTGTCCAGACTTTAATCTGACGGGCTGTCACGGGTGAGCCTTCACTTCCGAAAGCTTCAACAGCCATGATCATCTCAGCAGCATGCTCGGTAGCCCCCTCAATGGTGGCTAGTGGGAGCCTGCTGAATGCATTGGTGCAGTTTTCGGTGCCCGGTCTGTGCCGAATTGTATAGTCATAGGCGGCTAATGTTTGTGCCCACCTCTGTATGCGGGCCGATGCGTTTGCATTTATGGCCTTGTTGTCGGCCAAAAGGGACGTTAGGGGTTTGTGATCTGTCTCCAGCTCAAATTTCCTGCCAAACAGGTACTGGTGCATTTTCTTTACCGCATATACACATGCGAGCGCCTCCTTTTCTACCATCCCGTAGCCCCTTTCTGCCTGGGACCGACCTCTGGAGGCATAAGCTACCGGCTGTAACTGACCCTTGGCATTGACATGCTGCAACACACACCCGACACCATAGGACGACGCATCGCACGTTAACACAAGTTTCTTACATGGGTCATATAGCTTGTTGGAACATAACAAATTGCGTGCTCTATTAAAAGCCCTTTCTTGGCTGTCCCCCCAGACCCATTCGCCACCTTTGCGTAGGAGCACGTGTAGCGGCTCTAGCAGCGTGCTCAATTTGTGAAGAAAGTTACCAAAATAGTTCAGGAGCCCCAGGAACGAACGCAGCTCCGTCGTGTTACGGGGTCTGGGTGCTCTCTGGATCAATTCCGTCTTGGACACAGTAGGGCTGATCCCGTCTGCTGCTACCCTCATCCCCAGGAATTATACCTCTGGAGCTAGGAAGACGCACTTCGCCTTTTTCACTCGCAGCCCTACCCGGTCCAGTCTGCGTAGCACCTCCTCCAGGTTGTGGAGGTGTTCTTCAGTATTGTAACCCGTGATGAGGATGTCGTCCTGAAAAACCAACGTCCCTGGAATCGACTTGAGGAGGCTTCCATATTTCGTTGGAAGATCGCGGCGGCCGAGCGAATCCCGAACGGACATCTGTTATACTCAAACAACCCCTTGTATGTCATAATGGTGGTCAGCTTCTTCGACTCACTCGCCAGCTCCTGGGTCGTGTAAGCTGAGGTCAGGTCCAATTTTGAAAAATGTTTGCCACCGGATAGCGTCGTAAGGAGGTCCTCCGCTCTCGGTAGCGGGTACTGGTCTTGGAGTGACACCCGATTGATGGTGGCCTTGTAATCACCACACATCCTGACCGACCCATCCGCCTTGAGCACCGGCATGATCGGGCTCGCCCAGTCACTGAATTTAACTGGCGAGATGATGCCTTCCCTCAGCAGGCGGTCCAATTCGCCTTCTATCTTTTCCCGCATCACGTACGGTACTGCTCTGGCCTTGTGGTGTACTGGCCTGGCATCCGAGTTTATGTGAATCACTACCTTGGCCCCCATGAAAGTGCCAATGCCGGGTTGAAATAGTGAGTCAAATTTGTCAAGGACCTGTGAGCATGATACTTGCTCCACAGAGGAAATTGCATTGACATCGCTCCATTTCCAGTTCATGACAGCAAGCCAACTCCTCCCCAGTAGTGCGGGTCCGTCCCCCGGGAGAACCCAGAGTGGCAACCTGTTCTCCGAATCTTTGTGGGTCATGACTACCGTGGCGCTGCCTAGCACCAGAATGATCTCCTTTGTGTATGTCCGTAGCTGTGCATCAATCGCCGACAATTTTGGCCTCCTGGCCTTGGACGCCCAC
Organism: Pristiophorus japonicus; assembly: GCF_044704955.1. Taxonomy (NCBI): domain Eukaryota; kingdom Metazoa; phylum Chordata; class Chondrichthyes; family Pristiophoridae; genus Pristiophorus; species Pristiophorus japonicus. Next base: position 47,483,466 of record NC_091985.1, on the reverse strand, counting down.
AACTTTTCGAACTGTTTGATACCCATCAGGGTTTGGCTGGCCCCCGTGTCTAGCTCCATTGATACTGGGATGCCATTGAGGAGCACTTTCATCATTATTGGTGGCGTTCTGGTGTATGAACTGTATACGTGCTCCACATGAACTCGCTGAACTTCAGCTTCCAGCGATTTCCCCCAGCGTTCATTTCTGCAATTTCTGCAGCTATTTTGCTCATCTCTGCAAACTCCAGCTGAGTGTGTGCCTCCACACCTCCAACATGAGCTGTTGTTGGAAACAAAATGTCCCTTGCCAGTCGATCGTCCCTGACTGCCCCTATTATTGTCCTTGAGTGCACCATTAACAGGTGTTGATGGCCCCATTACTGGCCGCATTGTCCCTTGCAATGGTGTGAATCGCCGTTCAGCTTGCCATTGTCTCTGTTGAACTCCCCCTCTGGGTTCGACTACATGTTGGGGCATGCCCGATTGCCCTTGTCTGCCTGGAGAACTGTGTGCTGCTTTAACAATGTTGAATCTCTGTCCCAACTATTCCTTAACACAGTACCTCTCATCTGTTCTGCTAGTGGCCATGCTCGCATGGTTTAAATCCCAGTTTCTCGTCGCCATTGATACGTCCTTGCTATACAGTATAAATGCACACGAGGCCCATGCTTGAGAGAAGGTCAGTCTGTGACCTGTCCTTTATTCCTTCGCACTCAAGTGATGAAAGTAGGTGGAGCTTCCCCTGTTATACCTGAAGGTCCAGGTTAGGAGTGTCTCCCACAAGTTCACCACCTAGTGGTCATTGTTCTCATAGTGTACCACTTAGGTCAGATTATACATGGGTTACAATGCTGGTTGAATACATGACAAGAACAACCCCACCTTCTCCCATCTATCCATGTAACTGAAGTCTCTCATCCCGGGAACCATTCTTATAAATCTTTTGTGCACCTTCTCTAAGGGCTTCACATTGTTTCTAAAGTACGGTGCCCACAATTGGACACAATACTCCAGTTGAGGCCGAATCACTGTTTTATAAAGGTTCATCATAACTTCCTTGCTTTTGTACTTTATGCCTGTAGTTATGAAGCCCAGGATCCCAAATGCTTTTTAAAATGCTTTCCAAATTTGCTCTGCAAACTTCAACAATTTGTGCACATATACCGCGCCCCCCCCACCCCGCACCCCCATCCCCCGATCTCTCTGTTCCTGCATCCCCTTCAGAATTGTACCCTTTAGTTTATATTGCCTTTCCTCATTCTTCCTACCAAAATGTTTCACTTTTCTGCATTAAATTTCAGCCGCCACGTGGTCCACCCATTCCAGCAACCTGTCTATGTCTTCTTGCAGTCTCTCACTATCCTCCTCACTGCTCACTATACTTACAAGTTTTGTGTCATCTGCAAATTTTGAAATTGTGCCCTGTACACCCAAGTCTAAGGTATTAATACATATCAAGAAAGGCATTGGTCCTAGTACCGACCCCTGAGGAATACCACTGTGTTTCCTCCAGTCCGAAAAACAACCATTAACCACTAATCTCGGTTTCCTGTCACTTAGCCAATTTCGTATCCATGCTGCCATTGTCCCTTTTATTCATGGGCTTCAACTTTGCTGGTAAGCCTATTATGTGGCATTTTATCAAACGCCTTTCGGAAGTACATGCACACTATATCAACCGCATTGCCCTCATCATCCCTCTCTGTTACCTCATCAAAAAACTCAATCAAGTTAGTTAAACACGATTTGCCTTTAACAAATCTGTGATGGCTTTCCTTAATTATTCCATACTTATCCAGGTGACTGTTAATTTTGTCCGATTATCATTTTTAAAAGCTTCCCCACTACCGAGGTTAAACTGACTGGCCTGTAGTTGCTGGGTTTAGCCTTACACCGTTTTCAGAACAAGGGTGTAACATTGGCAATTCTCCAGTCCACAAGTATCAGCCCCGTATCCAAGGAGGATTGGAAGATTATGACCAGTACCTCCGCAATTTCCACCTTTACTTCCCTCAGCATCCTAGGATGCATCCCCTCTGGTCCTGGTGATTTTCCTACTTTAAGTACAGCCAGCCTTTCTAGTACCTCCTTCTTATCAATTTTTATCCCATCCAATATCTCAACTACCTCCTCTTTCACTATGACGTTGCCAGCATCTTCTTCCGTGGTAAAGACAGATGCAAAGTATTCATTTAGTACCACTTCCTCCATGCAGAGGTCTCCATTTTGGTCCTTAATCGGCCCCACCCCTCCTCTTACTACCTGTATACTATTTATATGCTTATAGAAGACTTTTGGATTCCCTCACTGCTATTAATTTTACATACTAGGCCAAAGCAAAGCCTAGCTGAACAATGCTGAGGAAACTGAATAAATGATTGGCAATGCTAACCAGGGTTATAAAACATTCAGCTCGATGATTGGCAATGCTAACAGGGGTTATAAATTGTTCAGCTCCTGCCATTATCTACCACATTAGTTTGCTTTTGGGAGCATGAAGATCATCTGAAAGCATGACAATAGGAATTTATTGTGTGCAAGCAAATTGTGAGTAATCTGTGTAAGATTTGGTCTCTTGAACAAAGAGGCTAGAGGATGATTTGTGGTATAGAGGTTATGTCTGTAATGTACTTATGAATGATTCCACGAGGCAATGTGTTGTACTCAAACTGTAATGACCTTGGTTCTTTATTCGTAACTCCAGAGTGAGGCACAAGCATGGTGGGCAGCCTTTTATACTGGATCCTGCACACCTATGCAGGTGACCCTCAGGTCACCCACCGCAGTGCCCTCGAGTGGACAGCCCCTGCCACAGGGTCAGGAAACCCTAGTCTCCACCAGTTGCACCCTCTAGTGGTGCCAGCATAGTATATACACAGTGTAAACCTTATTGAAAGTACATCAGGTAACAAGTCTCCACCTTATGCAACTATACAGAGACTACACAGAGAGTGTATCTATAGTCTGCATATATAACATCACTCTCCCCCAAGTCCTTTGTGCCGATTACCTTTGCACAATGTGCTCTGGCTTAGCTCTCCCCAGACAGCATGTTGGCTGTGCTTTGGTTTGGCCCTCTCCCTGTTAACCCCCAAGTCCTTTTGCCACAATGTTGGGTAGTGGTTCGATGATGCTGTGGAGGTTCCAGTGGGTTCTGGGTGTGATCCATGTGTGTGTCCATGGCTACATACATCCATTTCTGTCCCCCCTCCCCCATCCCCCACCCACAGCGAGGTCATGCAGCAGGCCCATTATATTAACATACAGGATCAGACACAGTGCAAGTACAAAGAAAGGAAGTTACAGTTTGTATCGTGACACCTTGGTTCAGTGACTTACATTCATTACGTTTTGCGGTCGTGCGCCAGGATTGGGTAGATTGCAGTCATGGTTCAGTAATGGTAAGTACAGATATGCGAGGACGCAGGTTCCAGAGCAACTGGATGGAGTCCTAGTCATCTGATAGCGGCGTTGCACCCCCTGCTAGCGGGGTGAGCTTGGTTCGCTCACCTAGCCAGGACTCTCGGCCTTTGCTGTTGCCTAGTGGTGGGCAGAGCCACAGATGTGTGTGGCCTCCCTGTCCTCCTTTGAGAGCTGCAGAATCTTCTGCCTGCTCTCTAACGGTGTTGGGAACCTGACTGTTCCAGGTCCCGTTTGGAGAACTCGTTGGTTCTGACCTTTCGCTCCCGGACATGGCCGAGGTAGTGACTGGGTCTGGGGGCTGCACCATCTCCAACCGGGTGGTGGGCAATGGCGGCCAACTGCGCGTATTGGCACTGTTTTCGTTTCCAGGTCCGTGGCAAATAGTGCCATCGGGTGCCTGCAGCTTGGGATAGACCTGGGGCAGGGCATCAGGATCAGTACCTTCACCCTCCTGAGGTCACTCGCTTGCTACTTTTGGGGACACTCTATTCCCGACATCTCGCAACAACATTTTGTTCTTTACATTAGGGCTGGTACCGACATCTTGCAACAATATTTTGTTCTTTACATTCAGAATAGTACCGACATCTCGCAACAACATTTTGTTCACAATCTTAATTGGTTCGTTACATTGATTGCCATGCATACAATGTCTCTTTAAGTTCCGTTGGTTGCAGGTCTCCTTTAAGAGAACCCTGCTGGCTTTACCCCAATCAAATCCTTTGTTAGACACCACATGTTGGTCCCTCAGCGTTGCACTCCGTGATATGGCCGCGGCCATCTTTTTTTTCAGCCACGTTGCACCTCGCTGCAGCCGGGATGCCATCTTGCCTCTGTCCTTGAGGTCAACTGCCTTGATCCTTCTCTCCCGTGATTCTGCCACAAACGCTGTAAGAGTGCCTGTGAACTCGATTTTCCTCCCCAGAAGTCCTGCCACTGGAGCCGGGAAGGTACTTTTAGGTCGTTCCGGTTGGATCATTGCCATGTAGTCGTGATGGATGGTTTGTGCCTCAGGTGCTGCGCTGGTCTGTTCTCTGGTGCCTGGCCCAAGCAAAGGTGAGATTTTGCTCTGCCTCTGAGCACGGGGGACATCGATTGCTGGAGTGAAGAGGTCTTCCCCTTTCCACTGGATCTTCCCCATCCACCTTCTTCCGAGTAGTGTTAGACCATCACCTGCAACAATCCACAGAGGTAACTTGTGCACCACGCCATTATGGATTACACTTATATCCGCACTACCAAGGACTGGGATCAGTTCCTTGGTGTAGGTGCGCAGCTTTTCCTGTACTGGAACCAGCTTGGGTTGTTTTTCATTCCATAGCCTCTCAAAGATATCCTGGCTCATCACTGACTGGCTCGCTTCCGTGTCCACTTCCATGAAGACTGGAACACCGTTTATCTCGACTTCCATCTTCACTGGAGGACAATCGGTGGTGCAGGTATACACTCCACACAGTTTTTCTTGGGACTGAGCTGCCTCTCTGGCCAAATCATCATACTCCCCGCTGGATTCAAAGTCATCTACCGACTCCTCTGCTAGATGGTGAATCGTATTTCTTTTACACATACGCTGGAGGTGGCCCTTCGTGTTACAGACTTTGCGTACATACTCAGCAAACCGACACTGGTGAGCCCTATGGTTTCCTCTGCAACGCCAGCATGGTGCTACTCGATTAGTATCCCCTCGGCAGACTCTGAGTTCTAGAACCCTGAGGTCTGTGCTCTCTGCCCTGGGCAGAGCCACATTCTACAGTCTTGCCTGTGAAAGGCACCATTCAGTGTACAGTACTTGCCGGGTGTGAGTCCACAGGATGAATAATTTGCAGGTCAAGGTCATGAACGCCTGACTGATGCTGATGGCCTTCTGCATGTTGACTGTGGTATCAGCAGATAATAGCTTGTGAAGGAGGCCATCGTGGCCAATTCCCATAATGAAGATGTCTCGCAATGTTTCGTTGAGGTGCGTGCCAAAATCACACGGTGCCACAAATCTCCTGAGATCGGCAGCATATTTTTAAATCTCCTGGCCCTCAGGTCTATGGTGAGTGTAGAATCTGTGCTTGGCCGTGAGGATGTTCTGTTTTGGTTTTAGTTGGTCGTGAATTAGTTCAGGCAGCTCATGATATGTCTTATCCTTGGCCTTCATGGGTGCCAGCAAGTCCCTGATGAGGCGGTAGACCTCGAGCCTACAATTGGTCAGCAGTATAACCTTGCGCTTCTCCGCCAATGTGTCCGTCTCCCCTGCCAGGTCGTTTGCCATGAAATATTGCTCGAGCCTTTCGGTGAAGGCATCCCAATTATCACCCTCTGCGAAGTCTTTTAGTGAGCCAAAGGTAGCCATAATTGCGTGAAAGTCCGTATTCTCATCGCCAATTGTTATGTCTGTAATGTTCTTATGAATGACTCCACGAGGCAATGTGTTGTACTCAAACTGTAGTGATCTTGGTCCTTTATTCGTAACTCCAGAGTGAGGCACAAGCATGGTAGGCTGCCTTTTATACTGGGCCCAGCACACCTATGCAGGTAACCCTCAGGTCTCCCACCGCAGTGCCCTCGAGTGGACAGCCCCTGCCACAGTGGCAGGAAACCCCAGTCTCCAACAGCTGCACCTTCTAGTGGCACCAGCATAGTATATACACAGTGTCAAAAACCTTATTGACAGTACATCAGGTAACAAGTCTCCATCTTATGCAACTATACAGTGACTACACAGAGAGTATATCTATCGTCTTCATATATAACAGAGGTTTTATTAAGATGCAATATAAGTAGTAAAGATGATAAAATACAAGAGTACAATTATAACATACTAAATAATATGTTGAGATACAAACTGGTGAAGGTTAACACCGACAAGAATGGTTCCAGGAATGAGAGATGTCAGTTATGTCGATAGACTGGAGCAACTGGGGTTGTTCTCCTTGGAGCAGAGACGGTTGAGAGGAGATTTGATAGAGGTGTTCACCAAAATCATGAGGGGTCTGGACAGTCGATAGAGAGAAACTGTTCCCATTGGCAGAAGGGTCGAGAACTCGAGGTCACAGATTTAAAGTGATTGGCAAAAGAACCAAAGTCGACATAAGGAAAAACTTTTTTATGCAGCGAGTGGTTAGAATGTGGAATGCACTGCCTGAAAAAGTGGTGGAGGCAGATTCAATTGTGGCTTTCAAAAGGGAATTGGATATGTACCTGAAGGAAATTAACAAAATGCAGGGTTACGGGGAAAGGGCGGGGGAATAGGACTAGCTAAAGGGCTCTTGCAGAGGGCCGGCATGGACTCGATGGGCAGAATGGCCTCCTTCAAGGTTTCAAGGGATCAATCTCAAAAGGCCTTGTATTAACACTTGAGCGGTGCAGTCTCGCTCTGAGATCGCTCTAACATATGCGATTTATATCCTGCCTTATATACGATATGATAACCCATTAAACCTGACAGACCTTGACTCTTGAGCCTACCTATCAATCAATGTCTCCCAAGCCAAGCAGCCATCTGCTGACTTCTGCACATTCCACAAGAAGGTAAAAACAGTCAGTACTTGATAGTAATGCTTCCCATTTCACGATCCAAATTAAGTTAATTTAAGGGTTAAGTCATGGCAGGAGAGCCCAGACCCATGTCATGCTCCTCCTGTGCTATGTGGAAAATCAGGGCCGCTTCCAATGTCCCTTACGACTATGTGTGCAGGAAGTGTATCCAGCTGCAGCTTCTGACAGACCACATTGCAACACTGGAGCTGCGCATTCACTCTGGAGCATCCGCGATGCTGATGATGTCACGAATAGCACGTTTAGTGAATTAATCACACTGCAGGTAAAGGTTACACAGACAGACAAGGAATGGGTGACCAGCAGGAAGTGCAGTGGAAGGAAGGTAGTGCAGGGGTCCCCTGCAGATATAACATTTTGGGTACTTTTGGGGGAGATGACTCATCAGGGGAAGGCAGCAGCAGCCAAGTTCATGGCACCATGGGTGGCTCTGTTGCACAGGAGGGCAGGAAAAAGAGTGGGAAAGCTATAGTGGTAGGGGATTCTATTGTAAGGGGAATAGATAGGCATTTCTGCAACTGCAATCGAGACTCCAGGATGGTATGTTACCTCCCTGGTGCAAGGGTCAAGGATGTCTCGGAGCAGCTGCAGGGCATTCTGGAGGGGGAGGGCGAACAGCCAGTTGTCATGGTGCATATAAGTACCAACGATATAGGTAAAAAACGGGATGAGGTCCTACAAGCTGAATTTAGGGAGCTAGGAATTAAATTAAAAAGTAGGACTTCAAAGCAGGATAGTTAAGATGAATACGTAGCTCGAGGAATGGTGCAAGAGGGAGGGATTCAAATTCCTGGGACATTGGAACCGGTTCTGGGGGAGGTGGGACCAGTACAAACCGGATGGTCTGCATCTCGGCAGGACCAGAACCAATGTCCGAGGAGGAGTGTTTGCTAGTGCTGTTGGGGAAGGTTTAAACTAATATGGCAGGGGGATGGGAACCTATGCAGGGAGACAGAGGGAAGTAAAATGGGGGGGCAGAAGCAAAAGGTAGAAAGGCGATAAGGAAAAGTGAGGGGAGAGAAATCAAAGGCAAAAATCAAAAAGGGCCACATTACAACATAATTCTAAAAGGACAAAGAGTGTTAAAAAAAACAAGCCTGAAGGCTCTGTGTCTCAATGCGAGGAGCATTCGTAATAAGGTGGATGAATTAACTGCGCAGATAGCTGTTAACGGATATGATGTAATTGGGATTACGGACACATGGCTCCAGGGTGACCAAGGCTGGGAACTCAACATCCAGGGGTATTCAATATTCAGGAAGGATAGACAGAAAGGAAAAGGAGGTGGGGTAGCGTTGCTGGTTAAAGAGGAGGTTAATGCAATAGTATGGAAGGACATTACCTTGGATGATGTGGAATCTGTTTGGGTAGAGCTGCAGAACACCAAAGGGCAGAAAACGCTAGTGCGAGTTGTGTACAGACCACCAAACAGTAGTAGTGAGGTTGGGGATGGCATCAAACAGGAAATTAGGGATGCGTGCAATAAAGGTACAGTTATCATGGGTGATTTTAATCTACATATATATTGGGCTAACCAAACTGGCAGCAACACGGTAGAGGAGGATTTCTTGGAGTGTATAAAGGATGGTTTTCTAGACCAATATGTCGAGGAAACAACCAGAGAGCTGGCCATCCTAGACTGGCTGTAACAAGAGAGGATTAATTAGCATCGTGTTATGTGAGGCCCCTTGGGGAAGAGTGACCATAATATGGTATAATTCTTCATTAAGATGGAGAGTGACACAGTTAATTCAGAGATTAGGGTCCTGAACTTAAAGAAAGATAACTTTGATGGTATGAGACGTGAATTGGATAGGATAGACTGGCTAATGATACTTAAAAGGTTGATGGTGGATAAGCAATGGCAGACTTTTAAAGATCACGTGGATGAACTTCAACAATTGTACATCCCTGTCTGGCGTAAAAATAAAACGGGGAAGGTGGTTCAACCGTGAATAACAAGGGAAATTAGGGATACTGTTAAATCCAAGGAAGAGGCATATAAATTGTCCAGAAAAAGCAACAAACCTGAGGACTGGGAGAAATTTAGAATTCAGCAGAGGAGGGCAAAGGGTTTAATTAGGAGGGGGAAAATAGAGTATGAGAGTAAGTTTGCAGGGAACATAAAAACTGACTGCAAAAGCTTCTATAGATATGTGAAGAGAAAAGATTAGTGAAGACAAATGTAGATCCTTTGCAGTCAGAATCAGGTGAATTTATAATGGGGAACAAAGAAATGGCAGACCAATTGAACAAATACTTTGATTCTGCCTTCACTAAGGAAGACACAAATAACCTTCCGTAAATACTAGGGGACCGAGGGTCTAGCGAGAAGGAGGAACTGAAGGAAATCTTTATTAGTCAGGAAATTGTGTTAGGGAAATTGATGGAATTGAAGGCCGATAAATCCCTAGGGCCTGATAGTCTGCATCCCAGAGTACTTAAGGAAGTGGCCCGAGAAATAGCGGATGCATTGGTGGTCATTTTCCAACATTCTCTGGACTCTGGATAAGTTCCTATGGATTGGAGGGTAGCTAATGTAACCCCACTTTTGAAAAAAGGAGGGAGAGCGAAAACAGGGAATTATAAACCGGTGACATCAGTAGTGGGAAAAATGTTGCAATTAATTATTAAAGATGTAATAGCAGCGCATTTGGAAAGCAGTGACAGGATCGGTCCAAGTCAGCATGGATTTATGAAAGGGAAATCCTGCTTGATAAATCTTCTAGAAATTTTTGAGGATTTAACTAGTAGAGTGGACAAGGGAGAACTAGTGGATGTGGTGTATTTGGACTTTCAACAGATTAGTGTGCAAAATTAAAACACATGGTATTGGGGGTAATGTATTGACGTGGATAGAGAACTGGTTGGCGGACAGGAAGCAAAGAATAGGAATAAACAAGTCCTTTTCAGAATGGCAGGCAGTGACTAATGGGGTACTGCAAGGTTCAGTGCTGGGAACCCAGCTATTTACAATATAAATTAATGATTTAGACGAAGGAATTGAATGTAATATCTCCAAGTTTGCAGATGACACTAAGCTGGGTGGCAGTGTGAGTTGAGAGGCAAATGGTAAGAGGCTGCAGGGTGACTTGGACAGGTTAGGTGAATGGGCAAATACATGGCAGATGCAGTATAATGTGGATAAATGTGAGGTTATCCACTTTGGTGGCAAAAATAGAGAGGCAGAATATTATCTGATTGCTGACAGATTGGGAAAAGGGCAGGTGCAACGAGACCTGGGTATCACGGTACATCGGTCATTGAAAGTTGGCATGCAGGTAGAGCAGGTGGTGAAGATGGCAAATGGCATGTTGGCCTTCATAGCGAGAGGATTTGTGTATAGGAGCAGGGAGGTCTTACTGCAGTTGTACAGGGCCTTGGTGAGGCCACACCTTGAATATTGTGTACAGTTTTGGTCTCCTAATATGAGGAAGGACATTCTTGCTATTGAGGGAGTGCAGCGAAGGTTCACCAGACTAATTCCTGGGATGGCAGGACTGACATATGAAGAAAGACTGGATCGACTGGGCTTATAATCACAGGAATTTAGAAGAATGATAGGTGATCTCATCGAAACATATAAAATTCTGACGGAATTGGACAGGTTAGAAGCGGGAAGAATGTTCCCGATGTTGGGGAAGTCCAGAACTAGGGGGTCGCAGTCTAAGGTTAAGGGGTAAGCCATTTAGGACCGAGATGAGGAGAAACTTCTTCTCTCAGAGAATTGTAAACCTGTGGGATTCTCTACCACAGAAAGTTGTTGAGGCCAGTTCGTTGGATATATTCAAAATGGAGTTCGATGTGGCCCTTACGGCTAAAGGGATCAAGGGGTATGGAGAGAAAGCAGGAATGGGGTACTAAAGTTGCATGATCAGCCATGATCATATTGACTGGTGGTGCAGGCTCGAAGGGCCGAATGGCCTACTCCTGCACCTATTTTCTATGTTTCTATGTTTCTATAATGGAGCTGGGCAGGGGGAAGGGGAGGAATTTGGTACATTAGCGCCTTCCGTTAACGTCAGCAGATGGATGTAATGAGGCACTAGAGCATTATCACTGGGTCGAGGTGAATCCAGCATCACACGCCAAATCCTGCCCCTCCCACACCGCTCTGTACTGCTCCCGCTAACAGTTATCGCCAGAGCCTCAATGCCAGGTGGATCATGACGTCAGTGAGTGTGTAACACTCACTCACTGCTCGATCTGCAAAATTGAATGTCGCCACCTACCTTAGCGCCTGGAGGAAACAGCGACAGGGAAAGCTGGTATGAAACACCAGGAAGCCGGATCCAGGGACTTTATTTGAAGGTTTCATCAGTAATGAGTTGCAGGTGTAAGTTAGTGGAGCTTCAGTGCTTTCTTGTCAGTTTCACGTAGTGCAACAGTCTCATTCCATGATTTCAAGGTTATTTAGGATCAGGAGTGTTGCAGCAACTAAAAGGTACTACATTTATTCTTTAAAAAATCAAACTGCTACACATGGGGGCTGTACTGGCAGTCAACTTCACCCTCCAGGATCTACGGCGGAGGGAGCAGAGGTAGCAAGAAAGAGTGGAACATGTGGCCAGAGGAGGAGGGCCATCAGGGCTCTCAACAGGAGGCCTTACCCTCCGACGGTATTCCGAGAGCACCTCTCCTACCTCCAATTAAGCGAGGAGCAGTGTACTAGAAGGCTCCGCTTCACCACGGAGGTGGTCACAGACCTCCTGCAATCAAACCTCCAGCCTCAGACCAGGGCGACTCACAGCTCTCCCAGTGGCAATCAATATCACCATGGTCCTCAATTTCTTCCAAGAACAGTGGGATCCTTCCAATCTGCAGCAGGAGATATAGCTAACATCTCACAGTTCGCTGTCCATCACTGCATCTGGGAGGTCACTTAGGCGCTCTACAACAACAACAACAACAACAACTTGTATTTATATAACGCCTTAACGTAGTGAAACATCCCAACGTGCTTCACTGGAGTATTATGAGATAAATATTGAACACCGAGCCGCATAAGTAGAAATTAGCACAGGTGACCAAAGCTTGGTCAAAGAGATATGTTTTAAGGAGCATCTTGAAGGAAGAAAGAGAGGTAGAGAGGCAGAGAGGTTTAGGCAGGGAGTTCCAGAGCTTGGGGCCAAGGCAACAGAAGGCACAGCCACCAATGGTTGAGCGATTTTAATCAGGGATGCTCAGGAGGGCATAATTAGAGGAATGCAGACATCTTGAGGGGTTGTGGGGCTGGAGGAATTTACAGAGATAGGGAGGGGCGAGGCCATAGAGGGATTTGAAAATAAGGGTGAGAATTTTGAAATCGAGGCCAATGTAGGTCAGCGAGCACAGTGGTGATGGGTGAGCGGGACTGGTGCGAGTCAGGACATGGGCAGCCGAGTTTTGGATCACCTCTAGTTTACGTAGGGTACAGTAGGAGAAGGGACTACATTTCCTTCCTCATCACCAGAGAGAAGCAGGAAGAGCGTGCATGTGGCTTTGCCGGAACAGTAGGATTCCCCATGGTGTAGAGCGTCATTGACTGCACCCACCTGGCTTTCCGCGCACCGCATAACAATCGTGAGATCTTCCGTAACTGCAAAGGCTACCACTCACTTAATGTGCAGCTGGTGTGCGACCACAGAAGTGAATCCTCAATGTCAATGCCCACTATCCTGGCATCAGCCACAATGCCTTCATCCTGCACCAGACCAATATGCCAGCTCTCTTCCAAGCTCATGGCTGGCTGGTTGGAGACAAGGGCTGCCCGCTCGCCACTTGGCTCACGACTCTCCTCCACAACCCCAACTCTCCTGTCCAGCACTCATATAATGAGAGCCATTCTGCCACCAAGGAATACCATTGAGCAGACCATCGAGGTGCTTAAAAAACGATGGTTCTGCTGGGACTGGCCCTCCAGTACTTGGCTGAGCGGGTGCCCCATTTCGTGGTGGTCTGCTGCATGCTTCACAACTTGGCCATCATGAGGGCATTGCCCTTGCCACCAGGGATTGCGGGACCACCTCAGGAGGAAGAACAGGGAGAAGAGGAGCAAGAGGAAGACAAGGAGGATGATGAGGAGAACAAGGAGGAGAAGCAACAGGAGCGATCGAAGAGGCAGCCATTCAATCGGCCTTCAGACTGCGGTTCGAATGAATTAAATCCATTGCTCACCACATCTGCATCATTCCATCCCGGTCGCAGGCCATATCACAGCGCAAAGCTGAAATGAGAGACACCACAATAGAACCCGACCTGAATTAATAAATGAACACTAATCCATGAAGACATATTTACATCAAAAATATTAACTATTCACCCTTGTACAATCCCTTAGTGCCTCTTGTTACAGTGCCTTTGCCTACTCCAGCGCTCCTACAAAGTATTGGCCCAGTGGTTGCAGCACAGCAGGTGGAAGCCTGCTGAGTGTCCATGCGGGAGACCCCAGATGGCCTTGCAGGATGCTCTCGACCAGATCAGGGCCTGGAAGGCCCGGCTGTAGACTGCACCACCATAGCATGGGTGGCAGCAGTCTGGGCTGGTTGGACGACAGGCAGCGACAATCATCATCATAGGCAGTCCCTCGGAAATGAGGAAGACCTGCTTCTTCTCCAAAAGTGAGTTCTAAGGTGGCTGTAGAGTCCAATGTGGATCATTTCCCATACCTCGGGAACCTCTTATCAACAAGAGCAGACATTGACAACGAGATTCAACAATGCTTCCAGTGCGCCAGTGCAGCCTTCGGCCGACTAAGGAAAAGAATGTTTGAAGACCAGGCCCTCAAAACTGCCACCAAGCTCATGGACTACAGGGCTGTAGTAATACGCACTCTCCTGTATGGCTCAGAGACATGGACCATGTACAGTAGACACCTCAAGTCGCTGGAGAAATACCACCAACGATGCCTCCGCAAGATCCTACAAATCCCCTGGGATGACAGACGCACCAACATTAGCGTCCTCGACCAGGCTAACATCCCCAGCATTGAAGCACTGACCACACTTGATCAGCTCCGCTGGGCAGGCCACATCATTCGCATGCCAGACACAAGACTCCCAAAGCAAGCGCTCTACTCGGAACTCCTTCACGCAAACGAGCCAAAGGTGGGCAGAGGAAATGTTACAGGGACACCCTCAAAGCTTCCCTGAAAAAGTGCAACATCCCCACTGACACCTGGGAGTCCCTGGCCAAAGATTGCCCTAAGTGGAGGAAATGCATCCAGGAGGACGCTGAGCACCTCGAGTCTCATTGCCGAGAGCATGCAGAAATCAAGCGCAGGCAGCAGAAAGAGCATGCGGCTAACCTGTCCCACCCAACCCTTCCCTCAACGACTATCTGTCCCACCTGTGACAGGGACAGTGGTTCTCGTATTGGACTGTTCAGCCACCTAAGGACTCATTTTAAGAGTGGAAGCAAGTCTTCCTCGATTCCGAGGGACTGCCTATGATGACAGTCCAATGTGAGAATTACAGTCTCTGTCACAGGTGGGGACAGACAGTGGTTGAGGGAAAGGATGGGTGGGGAGTCTGTTTGCCACACGCTCCTTCCGCTGTCTGCGCTTCATTTCTGCATGCTCTCGGCGACGAGACTCGAGGTGCTCAACGCCCTCCCGGGTGCTCTTCCTCCACTTTGGGCGGTCTTGGGCCAGGGATTCCCAGGTGCCGGAGGGGATGTTGCACTTTATCAAGCAGGCTTTCAGGGTGTCCTTGAAATGTTTCCTCTGCCCACCTGAGGCTCGCTTGCCGTGTAGGAGTTCCGAGTAGAGCGCTTGCTTAGGGAGTCTCTTGTCGGGCATGCGGACGATGTGGCCCGCCCAACGGAGCTGGTCAAGCATGGTCAGTGCTTTGATGCTTGGGATGTTGGCCTGAGCGAGAACACTGATGTTGGTGCGACTATCCTCCCAGTGGATTTGCAGGATCTTGCAGAGGCAGCGCTGGTGGTACTTCTCAAGCGCTTTGGGATGTCTGCTGTATATGGTCCACATCTCTGAGCCATATAGGAGGGCAGTTATCACTACTGCCCTGTTGACCATAAGCTTGGTGCCAGATTTGAGGTCCTGGTCTTCAAACACTCTTTTCCTCAAGCAACCGAAGGCTGTGCTGACACACTGTAGCTGGTGTTGGACTCGTCATCAATGTCTGCCATTGCTGATAGTAGGCTCCCAAGGTATGGAAAATGGTCCACGTTGTCCAAGGTCACGCCATAGATTTTGATGACTGGGCGGCAGTGCTGAGTGGCGGGGTCAGGTTGGTGGAGGACCTTTGGCTTACTGATGTTTAGCGTAAGGCCCATGCTTTCGTATGCCTCGGTGAAGGTGTCGATAATGGCTTGGAGTTCAGCCTCTGTGTGTGCGCACACACAAGCGTCGTCTGCGTACTCTAATTCGATGACAGAGGATGGGACAACCTTGGACCTATGAAAGTAAACTAGCATGAAATATAAAAACAGATAGATAGTAAGAGTTTCTGCAGGTACATAAAAAGAAAAGTAGTGGCTAAAGTAAATGTTGGTCCCCTAGAGGATGAGACTGGGGAATTAATAATGGGAAACAGGGACATTGCAGAGAAATTGAACAAATATTTTGTATCGGTCTTCATGGTAGAAGACAATAAAATCATCCCAATAGTGGATAATCAAGGGATATAGGGAGGGAGGAACTGAATTCAATCACTATAATTAAAGAAGTAGTACTTGGTAAAATAATGGGACTAAAGGCGGACAAGTCCACTGGACCTGATGGCTTACATCCTAGGATCTTAAAAGAATTGGCTGCAGAGATAGTGGATGCATTGGTTGTAATCTACCAAAATTCCCTGGATTCTGGGGCGGTCTCTGCGGATTGGAAAACCGCAAATGTAACGCCCCTATTTTAAAAAGGAGGCAGACAAAAAGCAGGAAACTATAGACCAGTTAGCCTAACACCTGTCATTGGGAAAATGCTGGAGTCCATTATTAAGGAAGTAGTGGTGGAACATTTGGAAAAGCATAATTCAATCAAGCAGAGTCAGCATGGTTTTATGAAAGGGAAATCATGTTTGATAAATTTGCTGGAGTTCTTTGAGGATGTAACGAGCAGGGTGGATAAGGGGGAACCAGTGGATATGGTGTATTTGGATTTCCAGAAGGCATTCGATAATGTAAGGGATAAATTGCAAGAGTTGCAAATAGGTGGTCAGAATTATGCTGAAGGTAGTGAACTTATTAGTATTAGAAGGGTCTGTATAATTGCCTATGTATGTAACACTTGCTTATGTAGGTGTAGCACAAATGTATAACGCATTAAACTGAATCAATAACCTCTGTAATACTTAAACAGCAAAATCAGCTGTTGTTGATCAGAAGTCTCTGAGGAAGAGATAAGGAAGCCAGTTTAGGCATCTATTATACTGTGACAAAGTGCAAGTCATGGAACAACACCATAGAAGATGGCCAATTGCATATACCACTCAGAGACAGTTTGATAAGAGTCGACAAATCAATGTAACTTTGCTGATAGAATTAGACCTATGGAGGATTTTGTAGGAAGGTGCTCCTCTCCAAAACCTGTATAAATTGTACGTGAAACCACTTGTATTTCCGAGGTTTTAGACTGAATCTTCCCGTGCATTGCTCGTAATAAAACTGGTAAACCTGAGGTTTCGTTTGTTTACTTCCGTGGTCGGTATACAATGAGAAGCTGGGCGAGGTGTCGATTAACTATATCAGTTAGTCCACCCCAGGGAAGAGGAGCCTTCCTTTTAACCCCAACAGACGGGCAGGTGTCGATTAACTATATCAGTTAGTCCACCTTAGAAGGAGAGAAGCCTCCTTTGTACCTCTACAGTTGGTGTAGTCGGCAGGATACAAACCCTCCGACCTGGATGATGTGAGAGCTGAATGGCAGTGAGTATGATTTTGTATCACCTGCAGCTGTGGCATTGACGGGGAAGGAGGTAATCTGTATAAAGTATTAGAAGGGTTAATCTGTAGAACAAGTTATAGCGAACCACGGAAGGACAAAAACCAAGGTTGGGAATAGGTGTAGTGCCTGAAAAAGAAGGAATACAACCTAAGGGGGAGAGGACCCCAGCGATCGTTAGAGGACAAATAAGGTGTATGTTCCGAAGCGTGACATGGTAATAACACGGAGAAGCCGGTATTGATCGTGTGCAACGCAAACAAGAAGGAATACAACCTAAAAAGTGGGGAGGGACTCCACGATGTTTAGGAAAACTTGCCAGTGAGATAAAATGAAGACCAAGGGAGGTCTCTGGAATATGGACAAAAAGGGTCCTGGGTATATATGCTAGCTGAGAAAAATGGAAAAATAATAAGAGAAAAGAAAAATTGAATGTCTAATTGGGGAAAAAAATGTTTGCGATGGTCTTATGTAGTTTAAATTACAAATTCACAGAGACACAAGCCCTCGGTGTAAAATGCGACCTTGAAAGCTACAGCTGCTAAAAAGGAAAACAAAATAGCTATAATAAAAACTTAACGAGTTAAACCCGACACAGAAGCTTTGTGCCGAGAAAAAAAAACAAAGATATTTAACTATGGACTGGAGGAAGGTCATCAAAAAATTAAGTTCAGATTAAAAAGGGGGAAAAGATCTAAGTTATGCAAACTCAGCACAGAAAGAAAAAACTGGGAATTCGAAAATTCTTTAAAAAGATGGAACCACACGGAAGTTTAGATTGTGTGCCAAGAGAAATAAAACACAAGATTTGCTCAGTGAACGGGACGGTAAAAACAAAATGCTGGAATTTATATAGCTTGTGTGAAAATTGGATTTCAGTAAACAAAATAGCTATTAAAAATGTGTGGTCTCGTTTTAAATCAATGAAAAAATCTTTGGCAAGTATTTGAATTGGGAGTTTAGAGAAATTGGAGTTTAATCTAAAATGCTGTCTTTCCTGATGAGAAGGTTTTATTATGACAATTTTACAAATGATTTCTGCTGTTTTAACAGATTCTTAATTTCTAAGCAAGTTTTGAAAGCACAAAGACTTGGGGGAAAATTTTCGGATGATTACGCGAAGTCACGTAATGATATCAGGCCTTCTTACAAACCTGTAAAGGAGTTAACCCTTTCCATTGTCAGCTGTTTTATACTGGACATTATTAATTTGGATTTCTTAATAAAAGAAAGAATACTCACCTGACAGACAGAGGAAATGGTGGGATAGTCAGAATAAAAATAAAACGAAGAAAGCCTATGTAATAATACTCACCTGCTATAGAGGACAGATAGATACTCAAGCAAAACAAATTCAAGAGTTAGAAACATAGAAACTCAGAAAATAGGTGTAGGAGTAGGCCATTTGGCCCTTCGAGCCTGCACCACCATTCAATAAGATCATGGCTGATCATTCACCTCAGCACCCTTTACCTGCTTTCTCTCCATACCCCTTGATCCCTTTAGCCGTAAGGGCCATATCTAACTCCCTCTTGAATATATCCAATGAACTGGCATCAACAACTCTCTGTGGTAGGGAATTCTACAGGTTAACAACTCTCTGAGTGAAGAAGTTTCTCCTCATCTCAGTCCTAAATGGTTTACCCATTATCCTTAGACTGTTTCCTCTGGTTCTGGACTTCCCCAACATCGGGAACATTCTTCCTGCATCTAACCTGTCCAGTCCCGTCAAAATTTTATATGTTTCTTTGAGATCTCCTCTCATCCTTCTAAACTCTAGTGAATACAGGCCCATTCGATCTAGTCTCTCCTCATAAGTCAGTCCTGCCATCCCAGGAATCAGTCTAGTGAACCTTCGCTGCACTCCCTCAATAGCAAGATCGTCCTTCCTCAGATTAGGAGACCAAAACTGAACACAATATTCCAGGTGAGGCCTCACCAAAGCCCTGTACAACTGCAGTAAGACCTCCCTGCTCTTATACTCAAATCCCCGAGCTATGGAGGCCAACATACCATTTGCCTTCTTCATCGCCTGCTGTATCTGCATGCCAACTTTCAATGACTGATGTACCATGACACCCAGGTCTCGTTGCACCTTCCCTTTTCCTAATCTGTCCCCATTCAGATAATATTCTGCCTTTGTGTTTTTGCCCCCAAAGTGGATAACTTCACATTTATCCACATTATACTGCATCTGCCATGCATTTGCCCACTCACCTGTCCAAGTCACCCTGCAGCCTCTTAGTGTCCTCCGCACAGCTCACACCACCACCCAGCTTAGTGTCATCTGCAAACTTGGAGATATTACACTCAATTCTTTCATCTAAATCATTAATGTATATTGGAAATAGCTGGGGTCCCAGCATTGAGCCCTGCGGCACCCCACTAGTCACTGCCTGCCATTCTGAAAAGGACCCTTTTATCCCGACTCTCTGCTTCCTGTCTGCCAACCAGTTCTCTATCCACGTCAGTACATTACTCCCAATACCATGTGCTTTAATTTTGCACACCGATCTCTTGTGTGGGACCTTGTCAAAAGCCTTTTGAAAGTCCAAATACACCACATCCACTGGTTCTCCCTTGTCCACTCTATTAGTTACATCCTCAAAAAATTCCGGTAAAAAACGGGATGAGGTCCAACAAGGTGAATTTAGGGAACTAGGAGTTAAATTAAAAAGTAGGACCTCAAAGGTAGTAATCTCAGGATTGCTACCAGTGCCGCGTGCTAGTCAGAGTAGGAATCGGAGGATAGCTCAGATGAATACGTGGCTTGAGGAGTGGTGCAGAAAGGAGGGATTCAAATTCCTGGGACATTGGAACCGGTTCTGGGGGAGGTGGGACCAGTACAAACCGGAACCGATGTCTGCACCTGGGCAGGACCGGAACCAATGTCCTAGGGGGAGTGTTTGCTAGTGTTGTTGGGAAGGGGTTAAACTAATATGGCAGGGGGATGGGTGTCATGTATCTCACAACTGTATCTTACCATGCTATACATGACTGTAACTAGATATGACCTGTAACCACAAGCATACTTTACCATCAGGGGTGCACTTGCAGGAGACACTGCATACCTGTTCCACACAGGTATATAAAGGCAGATCTCAGGCAAGTGTGGCACTTGAGAGCTGTGAAATAAAGGTGCAGGTCGAGAATGACCTTGACTTCAGCATGTGCCTCGTGTAAGTCTGTACTGCAGGGTCAGGACTTTACAATGGGAACCTATACGGGAGATAGAGGGAAGTAGAATGGGGGCAGAAGCAAAAGATAGAAAGAAGAAAAGTAAAAGTGGAGGGCAGAGAAACCCAAGGCAAAAATCAAAAAGGGCCACATTACAGCAAGATTCTAAAGGGGCAAAGTGTGTTAAAAAGACAAGCCTGAAGGCTCTGTGCCTCAATGCGAGGAGTATTCGTAATAAGGTGGACATATTAACTGCAC
This sequence comes from Pristiophorus japonicus, assembly GCF_044704955.1. NCBI lineage: Eukaryota > Metazoa > Chordata > Chondrichthyes > Pristiophoridae > Pristiophorus > Pristiophorus japonicus. The sequence goes on along the minus strand of NC_091985.1, from coordinate 47,463,201 downwards.
AGGCAGCAATTAATGAATATGATATAATTGGCATCACGGAGACTTGGCTCCAGGGTGACCAAGGCTGAGAACTCAACATCCAGGGGTATTCAACATTCAGGAAGGAAAAGGAGGTGGGGTAGCGTTGCTGGCTAAAGAGGAAATTAACGCAATAGTAAGGAAGGACATTAGCTTGGATGATGTGGAATCTGTATGGGTGGAGCTGCGGAATACCAAAAGGCAGAAAATGCTTGTGGGAATTGTGTACAGACCACCAAACAGTAAAAGTGAGGTTGGGGACAGCATCAAACAAGAAATTAGGGATGCGTGCAATAAAGGTACAGCAGTTATCATGGGTGACTTTAATCTACATATTGATTGGGCTAATCAAACTGGTAGCAATACAGTGGAGGAGGATTTCCTGGAGTGTATTAGGGATGGTTTTCTAGACCAATATGTCGAGGAACCAACTAGAGAGCTGGCCATCCTAGACTGGGTGATGTGTAATGAGAAAGGACTAATTGGCAATCTTGTTGTGCGAGGCCCCTTGGGGAAGAGTGACCATAAAATGGTAGAATTCTTTATTAAGCTGGAGAGTGACACAGTTCATTCAGAGACTAGGTCCTGAACTCAAGGAAAGGTAATTTCGATGGTATGAGACGTGAATTGGCTAGAATAGACTGGCAAATGATACTTAAAGGGTTGACGGTGGATAGGCAATGGCAAATATTTAAAGATCACATGGATGAACTACAACAATTGTACATCCCTGTCTGGAGTAAAAATAAAACGGGGAAGGTGGCTCAACCGTGGCTAACAAGTGAAATTAAGGATAGTGTTAAATCCAAGGAAGAGGCATATAAATTGGCCAGAAGCTAACATAAATAAGCTGGAAGAGACAAAGACAGGACCAGATGGATAGTGCAGTGCACAGCCATAGCCATGTACCCCACGGTGGGCAAGTGTAGTCCACAAACCCAACCTAACAGTAAAGCAGACTGGGATAACGAGTGTGGAGTAGAGTGCCCTCCGACACATGATAATGGCTATCTATCAGCGGCACCGATAAACACTACCACCATTCCCTCCAACGGACGTAGAGCAGCTCACATTACCATACAGGAGGTACTCCTCAGCCCAAAGGAGAGACAAATTCTATTGAATGATTTACCAACCCTTAAAGCAAATAATAGGAATACAGAATTCTGGCAAAAGGTGGAAGAAATGCTAGACACCCATGGGGAATAGCAGAACAAGGGAAGAGACAGATTAAGTTAGGATTTAAGATAGGAGATGATTACGATGAAACTTTGGAATGGGCAGAACAGGTAGAAGAGCTAAAGTCAGAACAATGGGAGAAGATAGCAAAATAGTAGCAGAGACGAAGGGGGAGGAGACACTTCCCTGCGCAGCTCCCCTGATGTTTTAGCTGCAATAAGGGAGGAGGCGCAGGGAGGCGAGCCCCACAACAGGCAATATGTGGATGATATTGTCTCCAGCACAGAACAACAACACGGACTAGCTTTAACTACAGTGCTAGGAGCTCTACAGAGCGCAGGATTAAAAATAAATCCTAGGAAGGTGCAGGTGGAAAGGAGCGAAGCAACATCTAGGATACATGACGGAGGCCTAAGGACAGAAAGGAAGCAATTCAATCAATGCCCAGGCCAGGAACCGTGAAAGTGGTCAGGCAGGTACTAGGGCTATTCAACTACTGCAGAAAGATCAGGAAATTTGGTTGTAAGGTTAAAACAAGCGCTCACAAGTGCTCCAGCCCTGGGATTACCCGACCAGAATAGGCCCTACCACATTTATACCCACCACAGTAAAGATCATTACATGGGGACAGGCATAGGCCAGTGGCATAGTAATGTCGGGACACATACCCAGCATACCTTAGTAGAATTGCTTAAGACAGGAAGGCTAAAAACGATATCCGACACGCGAAGGGAAAGGTGGGAAGCATGCTCTTACCCCCCCAACGGGACGGTAACAATAAAAGACAACTGTAACAACCCTGCAGGATGGATCATTACCCAGGGAAAGGAGAAGGAGCATCAGTGTAGCTCGACAGGAGAAGACGAGGGAAATAGTCAGGCTTGAGGAGGTAGACATGGATTTATATGTAGATGGATCTCGGCGCTATATGGGATACCACGGACGGGCCGTGGTAGATAGCAGCGGACAGGTCAAAAGGGAAGGATAGTTTGAAGGGGGTCAATCAGCTCAAGTGGCTGAATTAGTGGCTCTCACTGAAGCTCTGAGGCTGGCTCGGGGAAACACAGTAAACATCTATACAGACAGTCGATGTGCTTTTGGAGTAGTGCATGATTATATGATAGCCTGGAGCAGATGGGGATACATGATCTCAGGAGGAGGGCCGATTGTTAAACACTTAGTGGAAGCCTCCCTCCTACCCCAAGAGTGTGTGATCAACATCAACAGGGGAATGCATGGGTAGATGAAGCAGCCAAGCGAGTGGCAGAGACAGGTACACTGGCCGGGGAAGCCCAAGTCGGAGTATGTACAATCGGGCCTGAGGAAGTAAACATGCTTAAGGAACAGGGAGAAGCCACTCCACAGGAAAAGGAGGGGCGGAAGCAAAGAGGGGCCCAACAAGGGACCGACGGGATATGGAAGAAATAATGGGAATGCGGTGGCCCCGGAATGCATCCAGGGGAGCCTATTAAATTTATACCACAGGTATGTCCATACAGGTAGAACCAACACGATAAGCTCGATGTCCAGATGCTGGTGGTGGAAGGAAATGGGTAGAGATATGGAGGAACACTGTAGAAGGTGTGTGATATGCGCAAAATACAACCCAGGGGGGAAAGTGAAGGTCAGAATGGGAATCAGCCCCAACCGAAAGGACCCTGGGAAAACTTGCAGATAGATTTTACTGGACCGTTACCCAGCAACAAAGGGAAGACATACTGCCTAGTTATAATAGATCAGTTTACAAAGTGGGTAGAGGCTTTCGCCACTAGAAATTGTTCAGTAGAAACTGTGGCCAGGATCCGAGCAGAAGAAATAAGTAGACTTAAATCAAGGTAACCACTTCACAGGGAAGATAATGGAACAGGCCTGTGCTTTACGAGGGATCAGGCAAAAATATTCCATATCAAAGAGACTGGAAAGGGATGGGTAGACAAGATACCCTGAGTACTAATGAAGCTCAAGGCAACCCCTAGTCGGACGACAGGACTGATACCCTTTGAACTAAAAAAAGATAGGATATGGAGATTTGTAATGGAACTCTGTAAGCAGTTACATGATTTAAAGACACAGGCTAGAGATTAGCAAATCAAGGACTTAGAGAACGACACTAAGGAACAGAAGGTCCAAACACCCCAAATAGGCAGTCAGGTGATTACCCCAGAGAGGTCCAGGCTGGCACCCAAATGGACCGGACCCTATCAGGTAATAATGGTAAATTATGGTAGTTATAAGAGGCATCGGCAAGTGGAAACACTGGACCCAGTTAAAAAATAATGGTCATTAACTAACCGGTGAGGACCGGGAAGTATTGTTTTCTGCAGGACTCTAGTGCTCGTGGAAACAACGTGGGTAACGGAGCTTCATATCAAGGACAACAGTCTGAGGGACGGCAAGGCCTGTATTACAGGGATTCGGGCGACATTAGTTTTTAAAAAAATCAAAAACACTGATAGTGACGCATGGAGCAACAGTAGACTTAAATAATGGGCATAACACAACGTAACGAGGAAACGAAACAACATTAGGGAAGGGCCAGTAATACGGGACCAATAATTAGTGGGAATAAGACCACGGTGTGTTTTATAATCAGGAGGGACAAAGATACTGCACCTGGGGGAAGGGGATTCAGATTTCACTCAACATCTATGAATGGTGGTGGAGGGGTATCTCCCGAGATAGACCCACCAACACGGTCCCACCCACTACTTTAATAACAGTGAGCACTACCAGGGGCCCGATCATCACACCCCCAGTGCCACAAACATGTACAACTATGAACGTTGGGGCAAAAGAAGGATTGATAAGGCAGACCAAGGATAAGATACACTTTGGGGTACATCAGCGAATAATGAGTGTATTCCTAAGTTTAAACACTATAACCACCCCCAACTTCTGCGGGTTAAACACTTTAAGCCTGTATAGAAACCTGACCTGCGAGCACTTAAAGGCCCTGAATCAAAAACCATGAAGTTTAATGTGGAAAGAGGGTCAGGTAAAAAACGGGACCGGGGAAAAAAAGAGATATTAGAAATGGTACGCAGTGGGATTATCGGCAGGATACAAGGCGGGATACGTGGCGGGAGTTGCGACGGTAAACATTATAGACCTACACACGATAGATGATCGAGTTAACGCTCTAACAGGAACCTTACAGGGATTGCTGGAAAGGGATGAGGATAATGAAAAGATACAGGCACAACTGGGTAATGGCGCAGGAAGGGAATTATTACAAGTGGCCCACACATTGGGCCCAAGTTTCCACATGATTCACGCCTGATTTTTAGGAGCAACGGGTGGAGAACGGACTATTTTAGAAATCGCAATTTTTTTTCTGCAGTTCTAGTCAGGTTCTAGTTTAGAACAGAATTTTTTCTTCAAAAGGGGGCGTGTCCGGCCACTGATGCCTGATTTGAAAGTTTCCACAGTGAAAATGTACTCCAAACTAAAGTAGAATGGAGCCAGTGAAGATTTTTGTAGAACTAAAAAAACCTGTTCTACACATTAAAAAATCAGGCGCAGGTTACAAATTAGGCGTCCAGAACGAGTTGGGGGGGAAGGGAACTCATTAAATTCGACAATAAATCCTTATTTATACTTCTACAAATATTATACAAATAAATCCAACCTGAATAAACATTTATAAGCCAAGAAAAGATTAAATAAACCATCTTCCTACCTGTGTGAAAGTGCTTCAGACAGGGAGAATTCTGCAGCCGTTCGTGCCGCTGAGCGGGAGGGGGAGAGAGAGAGAGAGAGAGGGGGGGGAGGAGGGAGGGAGAGAGGGGGAGGAGGGAGGGAGAGAGAGGGGAGGGGGAGAGAGGGGAGGGAGAGAGAGAGAGAGAGAGGGAGGGGGAGAGAGAGAGAGGGAGGGGGAGGGAGAGAGGGAGGGAGGGAGAGAGAGAGAAGGGAGGGAGAGAGAGGGGAGGGAGGGAGAGAGAGGGGAGGGAGGGAGAGAGAGGGGAGGGAGGGATAGAGAGAGAGAGGGGGGGGGTCGGGGAACAGGAGCGTGGGTCGGGTCGGGTGGGGGGGGGGGCGAGGGTCTCGGGTCTCGGGGCGGGGGGGGGAGCGAGTCTCGGGTCGGGTCTGGTCGGCGGGGGGGGGGGGGGAGCGGGTGTCGGGTCTTGCCGGGGGCGGGGAGCAGGAGCTGGCCGTCGGAGGAGCCTTCTTCACCCAGCCCCAGTGAGGCCATTGGGCCAGGGCTAGGGGCTGCGTGCTTCGGGCCCCTCCCACATAGTTCGGCGCCTGGAGCTACTGCACTTGCGTGCCGACTGTAGCGCGCATGTGCAGAGGTCCCGGCACTGTTTTCAGCGCCGGGACCTGGCTCCGCCCCCCCACAGCTCGTGCTGGCTGCGCCGAGGGCCACAGGACCTGTAAGTAGGTGGAGAATACCAAGGATTTATTTAGGCGCCGTTTTAGGTGCGGAAAATGGGCGCCCAGCTCGGAGGGGCGCCCGTTTTTTTTCTTGTGGAAACTTGGGCCCATTGTGAGACCACGCCAGAACTATAAATTCAATGAATAGAGCAGAACGGAACTTCAGTAAAACCATACAGACAGAACTAGTATGTACAGGATATGGAGCATGGTTGCTCAATGGAATACAACATAACCTAGAGCAGCTTCAGAATGGAAAGGTGCCGGATTGGATAACACTTGATGTATTTACCAACTGGACCTTGGACAAAAACATGACTCATGCCTGCGAGGTGCGGAGAAACAGTCATGCTTGGGTCCCAAAGGCCAGATGTGTAACCAGACATTTAAATATAATAGGTTTTGTATTATCTATACCACAGTATGATGTGACAAAGGGAGATCCTCTATACCAAACAATGTAGGAGAAATAAGAAATCAAACTCGCGAGCGGTACCATGACAAACCAGAAATGTAACTGAAGAGAACAACATTACTAAGAGTCTCAGCATAGATGATTGTTATAAAAATAACCAAGTTGCTTTATGTCGAGATCCGCTATGAATGATCAAAGATGACTGTGGATATAACCAAGTGGACGGGTGCACCTTGAGTATCACCCCCCTAACACAGGGCTGCTAAATTATCGCTGTTCCACGAGGAAATGGAGATTGATGTGTGAGCACCACGGCAACTGAAATGAAGAAAGGAACACCTCATGCACCATTATGGATATTGACTTCTGCGTTACTCCGCTTGATGAGACAGATATAAACGGGTTTATTATAACCCCTGCTAAAGGAGGAAAGATCGGTGGAACAATGATGGACATTACCTGAGGAGATTATGCGAAGGCCATCGGGCCACAAGGGAAACCGATACTTGAACTGAAAGAGGAACAAACTCGACTGAATTGGACACCATCCGACAACATAGAGGATACCCCAGGCGGGGCAGAAAGTCGGCAGCATAGAGAAGACCCCAAGTGGAGGAAAGATAGAAGAAACAGAGGATACTCCAGGCGGGGCATAATTCGAACACTGAGAAAATGTTGGCTAAAAGGACTTATACACGAACTATGCTGGACTAAATGCACTGGTTGTTGTGGAAATGTATTTTTATCTAAGCTGATACCATACGGTATTTGTGTGCCTTTTGATTAAAATGGAGTCCTGGCCCTTCCAGAACTTTCTGCATTTTAGCAGCCAGCTTGCATAAACAGCCAAACCTGCTGTTAGATGGCTGATGATTATCAGACAGCTAGGAGACAAGTCATGCTGAGACAAGTAACCCCCATGGTGCTCTCCTATTGTCTACACTACAGGAGTTCCATGTCACCCCACCCTTATCTTCTAGCCATTATCTCTTTCCTTTACCTCATCCATTTGAAGCAAACAGGTAAACTGACCAGGAAATTGGATAATCCTGACACAATACAAGACAGGTGATAGCCCATTACCTATGACTCATGGAGTAATGGCCGTTTGGCTTTCTGATAACCCTGACAAAAGGAAATATCTCGACACCATGTCAGGACCAGGATATAGTAATTAACTCTTTATCTGTATTCACTAACTGTGAGACAGAGCAATACACAGGGAGAGGCCAGAACTTGGGTTTTACTGTATAAATATCTTGTGAAGCTGTACCATTGCGGAGGTGTTCATTTAGCCCTTGACTGAGTGAAACCTACCCCTTGCGAGCAAGTAAATTAAAAGGGAAACTTCTATCGGAGCTGTAAGTGTCGGAGTCATTCTTTTCTGAGGTCGAGATTTCGACAGTTATTGGAGGTTCCACCGAGATGCATACTCTCTGTCCTGTGAGTAAAACGGATACAGGCATAGTGCCTCTCCAGTGAAAGGCTTCGGTGGCCAAACAAGGTGAGCCTTTGCTCACAAGAGGTTTCTTCACTGTTGAATCGCAGATGTAATCTGTTGTCCACAGCTGAGGTACTGCATCTACAAGACTCGGCATTTAAAAGTTAAAGGTATTTTTTTTATAACCATTTCTTTCTCAGCTCGCCAGCAGAAGAGAACAGGTTCTGGAAAAAATCTCGAGACAGCCCGGGGAAGGTTTCAGTAGGTAAGGGAGCGCTAGTCGATCGAAAAGGGTTCCAGGTTCTTATGTGATAAGATTTTTATTGTTTTTAATTCGGAAGGGGTTCTTATGTGATAAGACTATTAAAAGAAAAGAAAAAAGAAAGCGCTAATCGATCGAAGGTTCTTATGTGATAAGATTTTTATTGTTTTTAATTCGGAAGGGGTTCTTATGTGATAAGACTATTAAAAAAAAAAGAGCGCAATCGATCAAAGAGTTTGGGTACGGAACCTTAAGTTTTATCAGCTGTTATTAGGATAAGTTAAGGACTCGGTCTGTAGTGGCTTACAATGCAGACTGAGAATTTGTTTAGAGGTTATGATTTGTGTACTCACGGGAATATTGTTTGTTGTCCTTGTACTACTGTTGGGTGCAATACCTTTGTGAGTCATTGCCATTAGAGAAACGGGAAGAGTCACTAGGGAAAATTGTGATTCGAAAAAAAAACACAAGGATTGATTAAGAAAAGAAACAGTAACTGATTGATCAACTACGGTTGGTTCGTGCCAACATATCTCACACACCCAGACTGAGCCCGAATTAAGAGCCTTTTCAGGCCACGTAACGGCCAGGAGAAGTGGGCGTAGAGAACTCGGTTGGCCGAAAGGATTGTGAGATCAGAAACTGTGGGAAAATCTTAATCATCCAGAATGGGTGCCGGAGCAAGTTAAAACACCACAAAAGGCACACCAGCCTATGTCATGCTCCAGAATTGTGGTCAGTCTTCAATTGACCAAAGAAACAAAAACGGTAAAGTGGACTAAGGGTGAAAACAGGCCATTTCCACCCGATGGTTCATTTAATTTAGAGAGAACAACTTGTCTCCAGGAGTGTCTTATAAACAGAGATCCAGGTAGAAAAAAAAAAAGGAAAGTAATAGAAAAGGCCTGGGTTCCGATTCTTCAAGTCCATGTAAAATTAACAGAAGAAGTAAATCAAATGTAAAAAAAAAAGAGAACCTGATAGTGACTTATGGATTCAAAAAAAAAAAATGAAGCTAGCAAAAGAAAAAGCTTTATTGAATGGAGAGAGACTTGTGAATGTCTTGTCTTTCAATGAGAGTGCGTGAATGTCTTGTCTTTGAATGAGAGTGCTTCTGTCTTTTTTCCTTGTGTCTGGAAACCTGTTTGGAAAAGTTGTGGAGCTGCCTGTTTGTTTTAGCTCCACCCACTTTTTCAAACAAAGTGAAGTTTTTTAACCCTTCATAGTGTTGTCCTGTATGTGGGAAGTTTAAGACATTTTAAGTTAGAAGCGCAGGTGTGGATTTATTCGGATGAGAGGTTACGGAGCTAGGAAATGCACAAAGGATAGGTTTGTTGAGACATGGTCCCGGTGGTTAAAAGTTGTAATGCTTTTTTTTTTAAAAAGCCTTTGTGGGTCTCTCGAGGTGCAGGCTGGGGGAGTACACTCTCATTGTCCTTGGTGTAAATTCTTGGTACAAAAGCTTCTAGCTCAGTAAGAGGATTTTTTTGATAAAGAGTGACAGTACAATAGTTGAATTGGGATTTTGAGATATTTCAGGTGATCTCTTGATCAACATTTTGGGTGTATTGGAAAAATCTTGGGTTTGGAAGCCTTTTAATAAAATTAGAAAACAAGTACTTTACATTCTGTGATCTGTGAATCACCATAAGCATAAATGAGAAGTCCGTGTAACACACAGATTTGTCCAGTTCAGAAGCCCACACAAATGGAGGTTTGTCCATGACCTACGAGCTGTGAATGAATCTACTATATTCTCACAATGCTTAAAGGATGTGGAATGAAGTATCCCGGAATGCTTTCCAGAACCTTAAGCAGTCCCTCACTTCAGCACCAGCCTTGGGATTACCAGATTACACTAAGCTATTCAGCTTATTTGTGCATCACAAGTCGGGTTTTGCACAATCTGTTTTGACTCAGTTACATGGGGACAGGCAGCGACCGGTAGCATATTTCAGTACCCAACTAGACCCAGTGGGACGCGGACTACCAGGATGTCTTCCTTCGTTGGCAACAGCTTATTATGCTATGCAACAGGCTCAGACAATAACTCTAAATCATCAGACCATTTTGTATATCCCACACTCTGTCGAGATTTTACTTACTAAATGTGCCACCCAACACCTAACCTCCGCAAGAACCACTAAATACGAGGTCGAACTGTTATCAAATCCGAACCTTGTCATCAAAAGATGTACTACCTTAAATCCAGCCACTCTACTCCCCACGGAAGACGACGGCGAACCCCATTCATGTGAAATGGTAACCCGAATTAGTGACTAAACCACATATCAATCTAACAGATGTACCAATGTGTAACCCTGATCTAGTGTACTATGTTGACGGATCAGCCTTACGAAATGATAGGGGCCAACCTAGAGCGGCTTATGCAATTGTAACTCAGTTTAATGTTGTCGAAACAGCCTCTCTTCCAGACTCCTTTTCAGCCCAACAAGCCGAATTGTTTGCGTTAACTCGAACCTGTATTCTGGCTGAAGGACACACAGTTAATATCTACACTGTAGAGCTGATAATGCAGCTAAGTCAGCAGCTCTGTCGAAAGGGGGGATGCAGGTGTCATTGTTCCCACTAAGGAAAAATAATTGCTCAGACCCGCCACCCACTATTAATGACGTGCTGGCCTTTCAGACACAGGCCAGTACGGAGGAGGTGGTGACCTGGACGAAGGATCAATGTTATAAAAATCCAGAAGGAATATGGGTTCACCATGACGGCCGCGTGGTGGCCCCTAGATCCTTACTTCCATGGATTGCCCGATGTGTTCATACATTCACACATGCAGGCAAAGGGGGATTGGCAGATTATATTTTGGCAACTTGGTATGCACCAGGTATTTCGGCAATTGCAAAACAAATCTGTGAAAATTGTGTTACCTGTCAGACAATGAATCCGGGTAAGACGGAAAAAGTAGAATCTGCCTCCCACCCAAATCCAGTCGGGCCTTTTGTACATTTACAAATGGATTTTATTGAATTACCTATGTGTATGGGATTTAAGTATGTATTAGTTATTGTAGATGTGTTCTCTAGATGGATTGAAGCCTTTCCATGTAAAAAGGCCGATGCCACTACTGTTGCTAAATGTTTGTTAAAAGAAATTGTACCGCGCTTTGGAATCCCTGCTAAGCTTTCCAGTGATAACGGGTCACATTTCACGGGAACTGTCATAAGAGAAATGTGTAAAGCTTTACAGATTAATCAACGTTTTCATTGCAGTTATCATCCACAATCAGCTGGACTTGTTGAAAGATATAATGGAATGCTTAAAAATAAGCTGGCAAAACTATGCAATGACACTGGACTGAAATGGACAGAACTGCTGCCCTTAGCTTTGATGGTAATGCGATCTGCAACCAACAGAACAACAGGCCTGTCACCGCATGAGATAGTTATGGGACGTCCCCAACGACTACCTTTTACAGCACCATTTACTGCAAAACAGATGGACATCCACAAAATGGAGGAAAATATGTTGAATTATTGTATTGCACTAACCAAATGTATTTCCAGCTTTCATTCACAGGTAAAGGAAGCCCAAGTCAAGCCAGCGGAAGGGAAGTGTCATAACCTGGAGCCAGGGGAATTCGTTTACATCAAGATTTTTAAAAGGAAAAGCAGTCTACAGCCAAGATTCGAAGGACCATACCAGGTCTTGCTGGCGACCAATACTGCAATCAAGGTAAAGGAAAGACCAACATGGATCCACGCATCCCATTGCAAACGGGCACCCGACCAGGAGGAAGGGACGAAGGAATCAGAGGAACAGAAAAAGGAAGACTGAATAAGGAACTGTATGGACTATGGGGACTGATGGTACTGGGCTTGACAGGGTTTTACTTCGCATTATTGATTACACCAGGGGTACAGACCCACCACCGAAGGGAATTGCACGTAAACGTATTTATGGCACTGAGTCATAGGTATGCTCAAGAAAGAAACTTGTCGAGTTGTTGGATATGTTCCCATGTACCTGTCCACTCCAGGGGGGGTATTCCCCTGAGATCTGTCCCCTTTAACGAATCAGAAATGGTAGAATGGTTGACAGTGCAAAATAGGACAAAACTAACTAAGGGGCCAGAAACGAAGGAGCAAACAGAATGGAGGTCGGCAGGGTATAAACTCACAGCCTTCCAGGGATGGTACCAGCCCAATTATGATAATAACCATCAGCCTCCCTTCCTAAGCATTACTCCCAGAATAAGAAATCCTGAAGGTATAATATGCCTAGTGAGTAATGAAACTAAAGAAATGGAAATGGAGAGACTGTACAAGATCAGAATGGATTGAGTTGTCCTTGTGAAGGACAAAATGGGGGAATGTGGAAATGTATTTTTATCTAAGCTGATACCATACGGTATTTGTGTGCCTTTTGATTAAAATGGAGTCCTGGCCCTTCCAGAACTTTCTGCATTTTAGCAGCCAGCTTGCATAAACAGCCAAACCTGCTGTTAGATGGCTGATGGTTATCAGACAGCTAGGAGACAAGTCATGCTGAGACAAGTAACCCCCATGGTGCTCTCCTATTGTCTACACTACAGGAGTTCCATGTCACCCCACCCTTATCTTCTAGCCATTATCTCTTTCCTTTACCTCATCCATTTGAAGCAAACAGGTAAACTGACCAGGAAATTGGATAATCCTGACACAATACAAGACAGGTGATAGCCCATTACCTATAACTCATGGAGTAATGGCCGTTTGGCTTTCTGATAACCCTGACAAAAGGAAATATCTCGACACCATGTCAGGACCAGGATATAGTAATTAACTCTTTATCTGTATTCACTGACTGTGAGACAGAGCAATACACAGGGAGAGGCCAGAACTTGGGTTTTACTGTATAAATATCTTGTGAAGCTGTACCATTGCGGAGGTGTTCATTTAGCCCTTGACTGAGTGAAACCTACCCCTTGCGAGCAAGTAAATTAAAAGGGAAACTTCTATCGGAGCTGTAAGTGTCGGAGTCATTCTTTTCTGAGGTCGAGATTTCGACAGTGTAGTGCAAGGGAACTCATCTTGCTAGTATTATCCTGTAAAAAGGTGTAACTGACGTAAGAGGCAGGCCCCAGCCTGTATTATAGTAAAAACATTGAATAAAGGGAAATCGGACAGTCCGGCAGAAAGGACTTACTTAAAATAACCTTGATGGGAAAGCCAACAAGTAGATCCTGCAGCTCAGGAAGTAGCACTACCCAAGCGAAAGGAAAACCCTGGAAGCTCACCCGTGAGGTATTAATTGGGAAATGGCCAATCTTGGGCATATAGCAAAGGGCCATTAGGGGGGAATTTTAAGGGATAAATTATAAGAATTGCAAATAGGTGGTCAGAATTATGCTGAAGGTAGTGAACTTATCAGTATTAGGAGGGTCTGTATAATTGCCTATGTATGTAACACTTGCTTATGTAGGTATAGCACAAATGTATAACGCATTAAACTGAATCTATAATCTCTATAATACTTAAACAGCAAAATCAGCAGTTGTTGATCAGAAGTCTCTGAGGAAGAGATAAGGAAGCCAGTTTAGGCGTCTATTATACTGTGACAAAGTGCAAGTCATGGAACAACACCATAGAAGATGGACAATTGCATATACCACTCAGAGACAGTTTGATAAGAGTCGACAAATCAATGTAACTTTGCTGATAGAATTAGACCTATGGAGGATTTTGTAGGAGGGTGCTCCTCTCCAAAACCTGTATCAATTGTACGTGAAACCACTTGTATTTCCGAGGTTTTAGACTGAATCTTCCCGTGCATTGCTTGTAATAAAACTGGTAAACCTGAGGTTTCGTTTGTTTACTTCCATGGTTGTTATACAGTGTGAGCTGGGCGAGGTTTTGATTATCTATATCAGTTAGTCCACCTTAGAAGGAGAGAAGTCTCCTTTGTACCCCTACAGATAAGGTGCCATATAAAAGTTTACTGCACCACGGGGTTGGGGGTAATATATTAACATGGATAGAGGATTGGCTAACTACAGAAAACAGAGTCGGGATAAATGGGTCATTTTCCGGTTAGCAAACAGTAACTAGTGGGGTGCCGCAGGGATCGGTGCTGGGGCATCAACTATTTACAATCTATATTAATGACTTGGATGAAGGGACAGAGTGCAATGTAGCACATTTGCTGATGATACAAAGATGGGTGGGAAAACAAATTGTGAGGAGGACACAATCTGCAAAGGGATATAGACAGGCTAAGTGAGTGGGTAAAAATTTGGCAGATGGAGTATAATGTGGGAAAATGTGAGGTCATCCACTTTGGCAGAAAAAATAGAAAAGCAAATTATAATTTAAATGGAGAAAAATTGCAAAGTGCTGCCGTACAGAGGGAACTGGGGGTCCTTGTGCATGAAACACAAAACATTAGTATGCAGGTAATCAGGAAGGCAAATGGAATGTTGGCCTTTATTGCAAGAGGGATAGAGTATAAACAGAGAAGTCCTGCTACAACTGTACAGGATATTGATGAAGCCACACCTAGAGTACTGCGTACAGTTTTGGTCTCCGTATTTAAGGAAGGATATACATGCATTGGAGGCTGTTCAGAGAAGGTTCATTAGGTTAATTCCGGAGATGAGGGGGTTGACTTATGAGGAAAGGTAGAGTAGGTTGAGCCTATACTCATTGGAAGTCAAAAGAATGAGAGGTGATCTTATCGTAACATATAAGATAATGAAGGGGCTCGACAAGGTGGATGCAGAGAGGATATTTCCACTCATAGGGGGAACTAAAACTAGGGGAAATAGTCTCAGAATAAGGGGCCGCCCATTTAAAACTGAGATGAGGAGGAATTTCTTCTCTCAGAGGGTTGTAAATCTATGGAATTCTCTGCCCCAGAGAGCTGTGGAGGCTGGGTCATTGAATATATTTAAGGTGGAGATAGATAGATTTTTGAGCGATAAGGGAATAAGGGTTATGGGGAGTGGGCAGGGAAGTGGAGCTGAGTCCATGATCAGATCAGCCATGATCTTATTAAATGGCGGAGCAGGCTCGAGGGGCCAAATGGCCTACACCTGCTCCTATTTCTTATATTCTTATGGATCTAGCCTGGAGGCGGTGAAGGTTGAACAGGTTCCCATTAGTTTCAGAATTTAGTTGCACTCCAGCGGGGAGCTTGTTGAGAGTGAAATGGAGCATTGCAGCAAGCAACATCGAGAAAAGCATTGGTGCGATGACGCAGCCCTGCTTGACCCCGGTCCAGACTTGGATTGGGTCCATGGTGGATCTGTTGGTCAGGATCATGGCTTGCATGTCCTTGTGGAGCAGGCAGAGGATGGTGACAAACTTTTGGGGGCAGCCGAAACGGAGGAGGAGGACGCTCCATAGTCCCTCACGGTTGACAGTGTCAAAGGCCTTTGTGAGGTCAAAGAAGACCATGCACAAGTATTGTTGCTGTTCCCTGCATTTCTCTTGTAGTGAAGATCATGTCCATTGCACCCCTTAGTGGATGGAATCCATTTCGCGACTCTGGGAGGAGCTTTTCAGCCACGGGGAGAATACGATGGAGGAGGATTCTTGCGATGACTTTCCCAGTGGCCGACAGCAGGGAGATTCCACTGTAGGTACCGCAGTCGGACTTGTCCCCTTTTTTGAAGATGGTCACAATTACGGCATCTCTGAGATCTCCCAGCATGCTCTCCTCCTTCCAGAAAAGAGATAAGGCAATGGCGGGGTGGCAGTGGTGGGAGCAGGAATGCTGTCATCCTGAAAGAGGATAGCAGGTTCCTGCTCCACTGACCCACTGCCACTCCCCCAGAGCAGCATCTCAGCATCTCTCACAATCTGTTGGAGCACAGATTGCTGGCCTGCTGTGACACCGTGAAAGCCCCGGTCAATGGTGGTAGACCCAGCCATGATGGCAGCAGTCAGAGCTTGCGTGGCATCAAGCTGAGACTGCATAAGAGCAGTCTGAGATTGGATGCCTCCAAGCATAGACTCCATTATGGCACTAAAATGTTGCTACACTTCCACCTGTGCTGCAATGGAAGCTGCCAGATCGCCCATCACATGTGGCATCAGGTCTGGGTTGCCACAGTCTCTCTGGAAGTCTAACATCTTTTGCAGACTGGAAATAAGGGGCTCCATGGTGTGTGCGGAGCCTTGTGCAATGTTGGAAGCGGACTCCTCTGTGTTCTTTATCATTGCTGAAAGGCTCTTGGGCATCCTTGCCATTGCACCTATTATCTCCGTGTGCATGCCCATCACCCTTCTTCTGAATGCTTCCCCATCGAGGTCCTCATCTGAGTCCAGTGCAGCAGAACTCACTCGCGAACTCGCCCTGTGCGGAACTGGCTCCCAAGTTACCCTTTCCCTCTGGCCTTGCTGCAGCCCACTCGTCTCCGGTGCCTCACCATGTGCATATCCCGCTACTATACTAGACTGTAAAGAGCACGTAGTGCCAGTTTCTGAGCTGGTGTCTGCGGGTAAGAGATGCAGTGATGCGGTGTGTTCCTCCTCCTCTTCTCCCGCCTCACTCTCTACGGTGCCCTCAGGGACAGGCTGCTCAGGTGCTTGCTAATTATCTGAAAACATAAAGGCACAAGAGTCGGGTTAAGTTGAGGGGAGGAGGGCAGGAAGGGACAAATGCATGCATAAAGCATGATTAGCTGGAAAGTGCGAAACGCCTGTGGTGTGAGGGGGAAGTGAGATTTGAGAAGAAGGAATAGGGATGAACATACAAGTGGGCCAACGTCGCTGGTGGTCACGGTGCCCACCACCTGGCACCCAATAATCAGCAGCACTCTATTCTCCAGCAGAGACAGTGGTTGGGTGTTGGCTTGTCGCTGGCCTGAGCACTCCTGCTCATCCTGTTATGAGCCACCTTGGCCTGCAAGAGAAAGGAAAGTGTGTGAGTGAGTGTGGAGCAATGTATTTGGATGATGTGCCTGCAATAGTGTGTGCAAGGTGTGAGATGCGGGTGTGAGTTTCGATGGTTGGTGGGTGAGTCCTGGGGGTGTTGTGCTTTGGGCCATGTGTGAAGACTATGATTCAGATGGTGGTACATAGCATTTGTAGAACCATTCACTCACGCTGATCAACCGAGTAAGATCGTTAAATTTTTTCCTGCACCGTGTGTGGGTCCTGGGGACCAGAGTGGTGCCTTTGACGTGCTGCTCTACCTCACTCCACATGGTGCGGAAGTCCTGCAGTGAGGGCCTTCTGCCACTTGCTGGGTAGAACACCGCCTCCGTCTCTCCACAGCGAACACCAACGCCTCCAATGCTTGCTTGCAGAATCTATGGGCTCTCTCCCTGGGGTGTGGATCTGCCATCAGTACATAGAAACATAGAAACATAGAAAATAGGTGCAGGAGTAGGCCATTCGGCCCTTCTAGCCTGCACCGCCATTCAATGAGTTCATGGCTGAACATTCAACTTCAGTACCCACTTCCTGCTTTCTCGCCATACCCCTTGATCCCCCGAGTAGTAAGGACTTCATCTAACTCCTTTTTGAATATATTTAGTGAATTGGCCTCAACAACTTTCTGTGGTAGAGAATTCCACAGGTTCACCACTCTCTGGGTGAAGAAGTTCCTCCACATCTCGGTCCTAAATGGCTTACCCCTTATCCCTAGACTGTGACCTCTGGTTCTGGACTTCCCCAACATTGGGAACATTCTTCCTGCATCTAACCTGTCTAACCCCGTCAGAATTTTAAATGTTTCTATGAGGTCCCCTCTCATTCTTCTGAACTCCAGTGAATACAAGCCCAGTTGATCCAGTCTTTCTTGATAGGTCAGTCCCGCCATCCCGGGAATCAGTCTGGTGAACCTTCGCTGCACTCCCTCAATAGCAAGAATGTCCTTCCTCAGGTTAGGAGACCAAAACTGTACACAATACTCCAGGTGTGGCCTCACCAATGCCCTGTACAACTGTAGCAACACCTCCCTGCCCCTGTACTCAAATCCCCTCGCTATGAAGGCCAACATGCCATTTGCTTTCTTAACCGCTTGCTGTACCTGCATGCCAACCTTCAATGACTGATGTACCATGACACCCAGGTCTCTTTGCACCTCCCCTTTTCCTAATCTGTCACCATTCAGATAATAGTCTGTCTCTCTGTTTTTACCACCAAAGTGGATAACCTCACATTTATCCACATTATACTTCATCTGCCATGCATTTGCCCACTCACCTAACCTATCCAAGTCACTCTGCAGCCTCACAGCATCCTCCTCGCAGCTCACACTGCCACCCAACTTAGTGTCATCCGCAAATTTGGAGATACTACATTTAATCCCCTCATCTAAATCATTAATGTACAGTGTAAACAGCTGGGGCCCCAGCACAGAACCTTGCGGTACCCCACTAGTCACTGCCTGCCATTCTGAAAAGTCCCCATTTACTCCTACTCTTTGCTTCCTGTCTGACAACCAGTTCTCAATCCACGTCAGCACACTACCCCCAATCCCATGTGCTCTTGTGTGGGACCTTGTCGAACGCCTTCTGAAAGTCCAAATATACCACATCAACTGGTTCTCCCTTGTCCACTCTACTGGAAACATCCTCAAAAAATTCCAGAAGATTTGTCAAGCATGATTTCCCTTTCACAAATCCATGCTGACTTGGACCTATCATGTCACCTCTTTCCAAATGCACTGCTATGACATCCTTAATAATTGATTCCATCATTTTACCCACTACCGATGTCAGGCTGACCGGTCTATAATTCCCTGTTTTCTCTCTCCCTCCTTTTTTAAAAAGTGGGGTTACATTGGCTACCCTCCACTCGATAGGAACTGATCCAGAGTCAATGGAATGTTGGAAAATGACTGTCAATGCATCCACTATTTCCAAGGCCACCTCCTTAAGTACTCTGGGATGCAGTCCATCAGGCCCTGGGGATTTATCGGCCTTCAATCCCATCAATTTCCCCAACACAATTTCCCGGCTAATAAGGATTTCCCTCAGTTCCTCCTCCTTACTAGACCCCCCGACCCCTTTTATAACCAGAAGGTTGTTTGTGTCCTCCTTCGTGAATACCGAACCAAAGTACTTGTTCAATTGGTCCGCCATTTCTTTGTTCCCCGTTATGACTTCCCCTGATTCTGACTGCAGGGGACCTACGTTTGTCTTTACTAACCTTTTTCTCTTTACATATCTATAGAAACTTTTGCAATCCGTCTTAATGTTCCCTGCAAGCTTCTTCTCATACTCCATTTTCCCTGCCCTAATCAAACCCTTTGTACTCCTCTGCTGAGTTCTAAATTTCTCCCAGTCCCCAGGTTCGCTGCTATTTCTGGCCAATTTGTATGCCACTTCCTTGGCTTTAATACTATCCCTGATTTCCCTTGATAGCCACGGTTGAGCCACCTTCCCTTTTTTATTTTTATGCCAGACAGGAATGTACAATTGTTGTAGTTCATCCATGCGGTCTCTAAATGTCTGCCATTGCCCATCCACAGTCAACCCCTTAAGTATCATTCGCCAATCCATCCCAGCCAATTCATGCCTCATACCTTCAAAGTTAGCCTTCTTTAAGTTCTGGACCATGGTCTCTGAATTAACTGTATCATTCTCCATCCTAATGCAGAATTCCACCATATTATGGTCACTCTTCCCCAAGGGGCCTCGCACAACGAGATTGCTAATTAATCCTCTCTCATTACATAACACCCAGTCTAAGATGGTTCCTCGACATATTGGTCTAAAAAACCATCCCTTATGCACTCCAGGAAATCCTCCTCCACCGTATTGCTTCCAGTTTGGTTAACCCAATCTATGTGCATATTAAAGTCACCCATTATAACTGCTGCACCTTTATTGCATGCACCCCTAATTTCCTGTTTGATGCCCTCCCGAACGTCACTGCTACTGTTTGGAGGTCTGTACAGAACTCCCACTAACGTTTTTTGCCCTTTGGTGTTCTGTAGCTCTACCCATATAGATTCCACATCATCCAAGCTAATGTCCTTCTGAACTATTGCCTTAATCTCCTCCTTAACCAGCAATGCTACCCCACCTCCTTTTCCTTTTATTCTATCCTTCCTGAATGTTGAATATCCCTGGATGTTGAATTCCAAGCCCTGATCATCCTGGAGCCACGTCTCCGTAATCCCAATCACATCATATTTGTTAACATCTATTTGCACAGTTAATTCATCCACCTTATTGCGGATACTCCTTGCATTAAGACACAAAGCCTTTCGGCTTGTTTTTTTAACACCCTCTGTCCTTTTAGAATTTTGCTGTACAGTGGCCCTTTTTGTTCTTTGCCTTGGGTTTCTCTGCCCTCCACTTTTCCTCATCTCCTTTCTGTCTTTTGCTTTTGCCTCTTTTTTGTTTCCCTCTATCTCCCTGCATTGGTTCCCATCCCCCTGCCATATTAGTTTAACTCCTCCCCAACAGCACTAGAAAATACTCCCCCGAGGACATTGGTTCCGATTCTGCCCAGGTGCAGACCGTCCGGATTGTACTGGTCCCACCTCCCCCAGAATCGGTTCCAATGCCCCAGGAATTTGAATCCCTCCCTGCTGCACCATTGCTCAAGCCACGTATTCATCTGAGCTATCCTGCGATTCCTACTCTGACTAGCACGTGGCACTGGTAGCAAACCCGAGATTACTACTTTTGAGGTCCTACTTTTTAATTTAGCTCCTAGCTCCTTAAATTCATTTCGTAGGACCTCATCCCTTTTTTTACCTATGTCGTTGGTACCAACGTGCACCACGACAACTGGCTGTTCTCCCTCCCTTTTTAGAATGTCCTGCACCCGCTCCGAGACATCCTTAACCCTTGCACCAGGGAGGCAACATACCATCCTGGAGTCTCGGTTGCGGCCGCAGAAACGCCTATCTATTCCCCTTACAATTGAATCCCCTATCACAATCGCTCCCCCACTCTTTTTCCTGCCCTCCTGTGCAACAGAGCCAGCCACGGTGCCATGAACTTGGCTGCTGCTGCCCTCTCCTGATGAGTCATCCCCCTCAACAGTACTCAAAGCAGTGTATCTGTTTTGCAGTGGGATGACCACAGGGGACACCTACACTACCTTCCTTGCACTACTCTTCCTGCTGGTCTTCCATTCCCTCGCTGGCTGTGGACCCTTCTCCTGTGGTAAGACCAACTCACTCCACGTGCTACTCACGTCATTCTCAGCATCGTGGATGCTCCAGAGTGAATCCACCCTCAGCTCCAACTCCGCAACGCGGACCATCAGGAGCCGGAGGTGGATACACTTCCCGCACATGTAGTCGTCAGGGACACTGGTGTTGTCCCCGAGTTCCCACATGGTACAGGAGGAGCATATCACGTGACCAAGCTGTCCTGCCATGACTTAACCCTTAGATACACTTAAATTGGCGACAACAATGTTAAAAGTTACTGACTAATAAAGAAAAAGAAAAACTACTCACCAATCAGCAGCCAATCACTTACCACGTTGGCTGTGACGTCACCTTTTGATTTCTTTCTACTTCTTTTTTGCCTTCTCTCCCAGCTGGAGCTGCACCGGTACGCCTCTCTCGACTCCCGCCTCTCTCGACGCTCCCCGGACTGCTGAGCCTTTTATAGGCCGCTGCCTCTCTCGACTCCCGCCTCTCTCGACGCTCCCCGGACTGCTGAGCCTTTTATAGGCCGCTGCCTCTCTCGACGCTCCCCGGCCTGATGAGCCTTTTATAGGCCGCTGCCTCTCTCGACTCCCGCCTCTCTCGACGCTCCCCGGACTGCTGAGCCTTTTATAGGCCGCTGCTTCTCTCGACTCCCGCCTCTCCCCGGACTGCTGAGCCTTTTATAGGCCGCTGCCTCTCTCGACTCCCGCCTCTCTCGACGCTCCCCGGACTGCTGAGCCTTTTATAGGCCGCTGCCTCTCTCGACGCTCCCCGGCCTGCTGAGCCTTTTATAGGCCGCTGCCTCTCTCGACGCTCCCCGGCCTGCTGAGCCTTTTATAGGCCGCTGCCTCTCTCGACTCCCGCCTCTCTCGACGCTCCCCGGCCTGCTGAGCCTTTTATAGGCCGCTGCCTCTCTCGATGCTCCCCGGACTGCTGAGCCTTTTATAGGCCGCTGCCTCTCTCGACTCCCGCCTCTCTTGACGCTCCCCGGACTGCTGAGCCTTTTATAGGCCGCTGCCTCTCTCGACTCCCGCCTCTTTCGACGCTCCCCGGACTGCTGAGCCTTTTATAGGCCGCTGCCTCTCTCGACGCTCCCCGGCCTGCTGAGCCTTTTATAGGCCGCTGCCTCTCTCGACTCCCGCCTCTCTCGACGCTCCCCGGACTGCTGAGCCTTTTATAGGCCGCTGCCTCTCTCGACGCTCCCCGGAATGCTGAGCCTTTTATAGGCCGCTGCCTCTCTCGACTCCCGCCTCTCTCGACACTCCCCGGACTGCTGAGCCTTTTATAGGCCGCTGCCTCTCTCGACTCCCGCCTCTCTCGATGCTCCCCGGACTGCTGAGCCTTTTATAGGCCGCTGCCTCTCTCGACACTCCCCGGCCTGCTGAGCCTTTTATAGGCCGCTGCCTCTCTCGACTCCCGCCTCTCTCGACGCTCCCCGGACTGCTGAGCCTTTTATAGGCCGCTGCCTCTCTCGACTCCTGCCTCTTTCTGAGGCAGCTGCACAGCCAGCAATGCTGAGAATGAGTTTCTGCAGCATCAATGAACCTCCCCTTTAAGAACTGGAAAAAGCTTGTGATTAGACTGCAACTGATATTGGTCCACCCTTTGAGTGTAACGCCAATGAGCTTGGGCTTAAAGGGAAGGAAATTGCGTAGCGCCCGGTAACAGCTGCGAGGCAGGATTTCCTGCGCCAGGCACAGAAATCCCGCCCCACTCGCGATATTGGGGTTACCGCCCCCGAGAGCAAGTACAGCGCAAAATAACAGGCTCCACTTGCTCTGTGGGGTGCAAGCAGAGTAGAAGCAAAAGGAGAGGAGAGCAGCGCTACACCCGAAGACATGTAGTGCTGCTGCGCAGAAGGGGCCCTCCCCTTCATAAAACGCTGCAGGGTGCTATGGCATCAGCTCGGCACTCAAGCGGAGTGCCGGGCTGCAAGATGATGGCACGGACCCCGCGTTCCACGATTCAACGGGCCGTGACCGGTAAGTCGGGTGATTTTATTTTGTGCGAGCACCACCTCCCCTTTAAGTATCGGCCGCGAGCAGCCTACGGCCCGGTACATGCCCCCTGAAGCTGTCGCTGGCATGGTCCACCGCAGCTTCATGGGGTGCTCCCGAATTTTCGTTCCGGGGCAAAAATGGGTCGCTGCACACGGTGATGACGTCTTCATTGCCGCTGCAGTGGAGCGGGGCGCTACCGGTTACCGCCGCTGTTAAACACCCACGGAATTTAGCTGGAGTCGTTAGCGGCGCTGCTCCCAGGTGAAAAGTCGTTTGGGCCCATTAGCGCCCCTGGTGGCAATAATGGGAGGCGCAAACGACCTGAATTTCTCCCCCAAAGACTTAAATTATGACTCCAATCATTTATTTGAATGTGCAGTCTAAAGCATTTGTGCCTGGCGCTAATTCTCCAATCCGCTCATATAATGAATTTCTAGCCCCGTGTTTCATTACGTGGCATTCATCAAGAGCACAGTAACTGAACAAGGTTTAGGCAATCTTTAGCTGAAGGCATAGTGATGCTAACAATATTCACTGGAAAGCATTATTCTGCAGAAAGCCTGCAAAAATGCATTTCTTACACAAATAAAAAAGTGGCAAAGTTCATGGAATTAAAGCAGATAAGGCCAAAGTATCAGAAAATGTATTGTGAGGTCTAAAATGCTTGCGGAGAATAAAATCATTCTTAACAAAATAAACCTTGTGAAATAAATTATTCCCGAAGACTACACACTCCTGGTATCAATATTTTAATATTAAGTTGATAGAATTATTACAAATTACAAGCGGATTAGTATTCGGGAGAAGTACATATTGCAGGATTATATAAACTCAAGCCACAAAGGTAACTATAGAAGATAAGAAAGAAGTTGGATTTATATAGCAACTGATCACACCTCAAGATGTTCTGAAACATTTCACAGCCAATAAATTACTTTGGAAGTGCAGTCACTGTATGTTATGTAGGCAAACACGGCTGCCACTTTGCAAGCAGGAAGGCTGCACAAACAGCAAATGAGATGGTTGATCGGATAATCTTTTTGGGTGGTTTTCAATTAGTGCCAATGGATCTTTTATCTGAACAACAGGTAAAGCCGAGTTTAACATCACATCCAAAAGATAGCACCTTTAACAATGCTGCACTCCTTCAAAACTGCACTGTACTTTCAACCCAGAATATGTGCTCAAATGCTGGATATTAGAACCAGTAGCTTCTGAATCAGAGGGCAATAATTCCATCAGAGCCAAGCTATCAATACCTAAAATAAGCTTCATGGAAGAAGCAGTAATCAAAGGCTCCTTTTACAATAGATAACAGAAAAATACTCAGCATAGGGGAGAACAGTTCTCTTCGGATTTGGGGATTAGAAAAAAGCTGGGAGACAAAATGCTATCAAAATATAGACAAAACAACATTTTGTTTTCTAACTTGGCACTGCATAATTCTGATTGACTGAGTTGTTGGATGCATGTTAAACCTGGTGCTAGGCAAGGATGTTACAACATAAAGGTGTGAAATAAATGTGTAATTGCTGCCAATGTGCAAGATATAAATGTATTTTTTGGCCATATATATATATTGGCATGATTTGGCTTGACAGTTTGGAGCTCATTGGGAGCAGCTCAACAAACCTTAGCTCTCTATACAGGCCAACCTAGAAAACTAACAAACGCTGACAACAGCTTCAAACAACTGATACATCCCCAAAGGGCTGGCAACATGGCCTGAATTATAAGAAAACAGGAAGAAGACGGTTGAGGAGGACTCCAGCAATGACTTTCCCAGTGGTTGATAACAGGGAGATTCCTCTGTAGTTGCCGCAGTCAGACTTGTCCCCTTTTTTAAAGATGGTCACGATCACTGCATCTCAGATCCCCCGGCATGCTCTCCTCCCTCCAGATGAAAGAGATGAGGTCGTGTATTCGTGCCAGCAGTGCCTCTCCGCCATACTTCAAAGCCTCAGCAGGGATTCCATCCGCACCCGTAGCCTTGTTGTTTTTAAGCTGTCTTATGGCTTTTTCTACCTCGTGCAGTGTTGGGGTCTCACTGAGGTGGTGGCAGGTAGCATGCTGTGGGATTGAGTCGAGAACACTTGAGTCAAAGGCAGAGTCTCGATTGAGGAGATCTTCGAAGTGCTCCTCCAGCGGGTCCTGACTGCCTCGGTGTCCTTGATGAGTGTTTCCCCATTCTTGGCCAGCAGTGAAGTGGGGCCTTGGGTGTTTGGCCCGTATGTGACCTTGACTGCGATAAAGAATCCTCGCACATCATGGTTGTCGGCCAGCTGCTGTATCCCCTGTGCCTTCTCCATCCACCACCTGTTCTTTACGTCCCGTGGCCGAGGAGCTCCTCCCGGAGTCACAGTGCGGATTTTGTCCACTACGGAGCACAACGGGCATGATTTTTGCAAAGCGATAGCTACAGGAAAAATGCAGTGAACAGCGCCAGCCCTTATACATGGCCTTCTTCGACCTTACAAAGGCCTTTGATACTGTCAACCGCGAGGGTCTATGGAGCGTCCTCCTCCGTTTCGGATGCCCCCAAAAATTCGTCACCATCCTCCGCCTGCTCCATGATGACATGCAGGCCGTGATCCTTACCAACGGATCCATCACAGACCCAATCCACATCCGGACCGGGGTCAAACAGGGCTGCGTCATCGCCCCAACCCTCTTCTCAATCTTTCTCGCCACCATGCTCCATCTCACAGTCAACAAGCTCCCCGCTGGAATGGAACTAAACTACTGACAACCTGCGCCTTCTCCAGGCGAGGTCCAAGACCCCCCCCAAACTCTGTCGTCGAGCTACAGTACGTGGACGACGCCTGCATCTTCGCACATACAGAGGCTGGACTCCAAGCCATAGTCAATGTATTTACTGAGGCGTACGAAAGCATGGGCCTTACGTTAAACATCCGTAAGACAAAGGTCCTCCACCAGTCTGTCCTCACTGCACAACACTGCCCCCCCAGTCATCAAGATCCACGGCGTGGCCCTGGACACCGTGGACCACTTCCCATATCTCGGGAGCCTCCTATCAACAAGAGCAGGCATTGACGACGAGATCCAACACCGCCTCCAGTGTGCCAGTGCAGCATTCGGCCGCCTGAGGAAAAGAGTGTTTGAATTGAAGACCAGGCCCTCAAAACTGCCAGCAAGCTCATGGTCTACAGGACTGTAGTAATATCTGCCCTCCTGTATGGCTCAGAGACAGGGACCATGTACAGCAGACACCTCAAGTTGCTGGAGAAATATCACCAATGATGTCTCCGCAAGATCCTACAAATCCGCTAGGAGGACAGGCGCACCAACATCAGCGTCCTCATCCAGGCCAACATCCCCAGCATTGAAGCACTGACCATATTCGATCAGCTCCGCTGGGCAGGCCACATAGTTCGCAAGCCAGACACCAGACTCCCAAAGCAAGTGCTCTACTCGGAGCTCCTTCACCGCAAACGAGCCACTGGTGGGCAGCGGAAACGCTACAAGGACACCCTCAAAGCTTCCCTGAAAAAGTGCAACATTCGCACTGACACCTGGGAGTCCCTGGCCCAAGACCGCCCTAAGTGGAGGAATTGCATCCGAGATGGCGCTGAGCACCTCGAGTCTCAACGCCGAGAGCATGCAGAAATCAAGCGCAGGCAGCGGAAAGAGCATGCGGTAAACCAGTCCCACCCACCCCTTCCCTCAACGACTATCTGTTCCACCTGTGACAGAGTCTGCGGCTCTCGTATTGGACTGTTCAGCCACCAAAGAACTCACTTCAGGAGTAGAAACAAGTCTTCCTCGATTCCGAGGGACTGCCTATGATGATGATGATATAAGAAAACAAATAGTTACAGAGTTTGTAAAGTAAGCTGCAGGTATTTGCTTGAACTAGAGAAGGGAAAAAAAACCAAACATATGAAAACCTGAAGGGAGAAATACAAATGTTGAGTGCCCAAAATTGGTGGTGCATTTCTGTGGCATTGTCTGAGGTATGCTCCCCTAGAAATTTTACATTATAATTATGCACTGTAAATAGAGCGAGCACCCGAGACCAGCAGTGGGATCAGAGGAGCAGTGATGGCCATAAATAGACCGAGCACCCGAGACCAGCAGTGGGATCAGAGGAGCAGTGATGGCCATAAATAGACCGAGCACCTGAGACCAGCAGTGGGATCAGAGGAGCAGTGATGGCCATAAATAGAGCGAGCACCCGAGACCAGCAGTGTGATCAGAGGAGCAGTGATGGCCATAAATAGAGCGAGCACCCGAGACCAGCAGTGGGATCAGAGGAGCAGTGATGGCCATAAATAGACCGAGCTGGGAGCAGAGTGAACGGACCAGTGAGGGGGAAAAAAAATCAAAGTGTGATGTCACAGGAAAGCAGGTAAACATAGAAACATAGAAAATTGGTGCAGGAGTAGGCCATTCGGCCCTTCGAGCCTGCACCACCATTCAACAAGATCATGGCTGATCATTCCCTCAGTACCCCTTTCCTGCTTTCTCTCCAAAACCCTTGATCCCCTCAGCCGTAAAGGCCATATCTAACTCCCCCTTGAATATATCCAATGAACTGGCATCAACAATTCTCTGCGGCAGGGAATTCCACAGGTTAACAACTCTCTGAGTGAAGAAGTTTCTCCTCATCTCAGTCCTAAATGGTCTACCCCTTATCTGAAGACTGTGTCCCCTAGTTCTGGACCTCCCCAACATTGGGAACAATCTACCCGCATCTAACCTGTCCTGTCCCGTAAGTGATTGGTTGGTGAGTATTTCTCTCTTTTTCTCTAAAACTAGGGCATTGGTTTAAATTAAGGGCCGTGATTATAGAGTAAAAACTATAAATAGATAATTGAGTGATATTTCAAAACTTAAAAAACAAATTAGTTAAATAAAATACAATAGGGATGGCAGAATAGGTGATGTGTTGCAGCTGTAATATGTGGGAGCTGGTGAACACCAGTGTGATCCACAGCGACCACATCTGCAGTAAGTATTGGCGGCTCGAGGAACTTCGGCTCAGTGTTGATGAGCTGGAGTCCGAGATTCGGACACTGTAATGCATCAGGGAGGGGGAGGGTTACTTAGACACTTTGTTCCAGGCGGCAGTCATACCCCTTAGGTAAATACTTCAATTTTGGTCCGTGGTCAGGGACAGGAGGGTGTGACTACGAGTGAGCCAGGTATGGGGATCCAGAAGGTAGCATTGAAGGAGCCTCAGCCCTTGCACTTGTCCAACAGATACGAGGTTCTTGCAACCTGTGTGGACGAAAGCAGGGACTGCAGGGAGGATGAGCAAACTGTCCACAGCACCATGGTACAGGCATCCATTCAAGTTGGGGGAGTAAAAAGGAATGTAGTAGTGGTAGGGGACAGTAGAGTTAGGGGGATAGATACTGTTCTCTGCAGCCGAGAACGTGAGTCCCGAAGGCTGTGTTGCTTGCCCGGTGCCAGGGTTAAGGACATCTCCTTGGGGCTGGAGTGGAACTTGGAGTGGGAAGGGAAGGCTCCAATTGTCGTGGTCCACGTAGGTACCAGTGACATAGGTAGGACTAAGAAAGAGGTTCTGCTGAGGGAGTATAAGCAGCTAGGGGCTAAATTAAAAAGCAGAATCACAAAGGTAATAATCTCTGGAATACTATCAAAGCCATGAGCAAATTGGCATAGGGTCAATAAGATCAGAGAGTTGGACATGTGGCTCAAAGATTGGTGTGGGAGAAATGGGTTTTAATTCATGGGACACTGGCACCAGTACTGGGATAGGAGGGAGCTGTTCCATTGGGATGGGCTCCACTTAAACCAAGCTGGGACTAGTGCCCTCGCGAATTGAATAACTAGGGCTGTAGATAGGGCTTTAAACTAAAAACTGAAGGGGAAGGGGTCAGGTGAGGGGAAATTTAGAAAGTTAAAGAGAAAGGACAAGGCAATAGTGCAGGGTAGCGATAGAGATAATGATAACCAGAGTGTGACAGGAAGGGACAGAGCATACAAACATACAAGTGTACCAGGAAATAAGGATTGAATAGAGAAAAATTGTAAAAAGCCAAAATTAAAGGCTCTTTATCTGAACGAACATAACAAGATAAATAAATTGACGGCACAAATAGAAATAAATGGGTATGATCTAATAGCAGAGACGTGGTTGCAAGGTAACCAAGGTTGGGAACTAAATGTTCCCAAGTACTTGACATTTCAAAAATACAGACAGAATAGTAAAGGAGTGGAATAGCCCTGATAATAAAGGATGACATAAGGACAGTAGAGAGAAAGGATTTCGGCTCGGCCGATCAAGAAGTAGAATCTGTATTGGTGGAGATAAGGAATAACAAGGGGAAGAAAACACTGATGGGACTAGTATATCATGGAACCAACCAAGGTTTTAGATCTTGTATTGTGTAATGAGACAGAGTTAATTAGCAATCTCATAGTAAATAACCCTCTGGGGAAGAGTGATCATAATATGCAGGACATTGATTCTGCACAATATTTGTAATGACAAGCTGTCCAATTTGGACTCTTGTTTCCAATGGAAGCATCAGCCATTCATTGGTTATTTTGACGTATGCCAAATAATGGAATAAAAACAGAAAATGCTAGCATTATACACCAGGGCACATTATGTGCCATAGTGGTTATGTTACTGGGCTAGTAATACAGAGGCCTGCACTAATGATCCAGAGACATGAGTTAAAATCCCACCACAGCAGCTGAGGAATTTAAGTTCAGTTAATTAAATAAATCTGGAATAAAAAGCTAGTCCCAGTAATGGTGACCATGAAATGATCAGGTTTGTCGTAATAACCCTAATGTTCTTTAGGGAAGTAAATCTTCCATCCTTACCTGGTCTGACCTATATGTGACTCCAGACCCATAGTTTGACTCTTAACTGCGCTCTGAAATGGCCACTCAGATGTACCAAACTGCTGCAAAGAACTGTGGGTTCAAGAAGGCGGCTCACCAGCACCTTCTCAGGGGCAATTCGGGATGGGCAATAAATGCTGGCCTTACCAACGACGCCCACATCTGGCCATGAGCAAATTTTTTAAAAAGACAGGACGGGCTAATGTTTTGGGCAGGAACTGCTAGACAGAACTTATTTCAGACCGCTTTAGGGCTGTGACAAGAGTGGTTTCATTGTTCAATAAAGGTTGCAGTGGAACTGTAGAAAACTGGCCCACTCTCCCTTTCCTAGCTGTCATAGCTACAGCAAAGAAAAATTATTTCTAAGAAAAAAAGATCCTGATTTGCATTTCTAATCACCCACGCAGTGAAGTGGGAAGTCATCGGGTCTCTGGTACATAGGGACTTTTCCAGTCGTGGAACTTGAAGAAGGAGGAGCTGCACCTTGTCTAAGAAACCCCGCAGAGAAGTAAGTGCTCACTTTTTATAGTTAATAATCATTCACCCTTGTTGGAACAAACTAATCTGATCAAAATTATTTGGTCAACACAATCAGAATGCACAGGTCTTTTTTCATTCATGGACTTTTTTATTATTAAATTAATAGACTACTGAAACAAAAAAAAGCCATGCACTTCACATCAGCTTTATTTAAGATCAAGAATGTGCTCAGTCTTCCTGAAGATCCAGTCCCACAAAATACAACAGCTGAAGTTTACAGTATTGGTGGAGAATGTATTTTGGAGATTACTGGAAGACCAATAATGGGGAGCCTAAACAAACATAAAGGACATGCAAAGACAAAACACACAGCTAAACCCCCTCTAGTCGAAGATACTATAGAAAGTAACCACATCACAGTTTGGGGTTCTCTCAAGTTAATCTCTATTGTATAGTTAGAGCGAAGGAATATTATAGAAACCAAATCACATAAAACTCAGGAAGGCAATTACAGATAAAAATAGTGGAAGGCATTGAGCAGATTCTTGTCATTTCACCACAGAGAAGATATATAAAATGGAAAGTCACATAACAGACGAACCTTAATATGGGTGATATAACAACAGTAAATGCTGGAAATACTCAGTATGGTCAGGCATAAACTGTGGAGAGATTAACAGAGTTAACATTTCAAGTCGATGACCTTTCGTCAGTATTAGAAAAGGTTAGAGATGTAACTTTTTTTTAATGCAAGTGCAGGGGCAGGGAAAGAGGAGGAGGGGATGAAAGAACAAAAGGAAGGTCTGTGATTGGGTGGAAGGCAGAAGAGATTGAGAGATGAAAGTGATGTTGGTGCAAGGCAAAAGGAGATGGTAATGGGACAAGTTAAGAAACAAAGGGCTCGAATTTGATCACCTTACCGCCCACTGCCACCGACATTCCTCGTGAAGATCCACCCAGTGCCACTTTCGAGGCGGTCTGGAGCGGGCGGGAGGGGAGAGCCGCCGGGAGCCTCCCGCTGACATCAGCGGGCGGCCGAGTGGCGTAAGTGACCACCCGCCCGCCGAGCTGCCAGATTGATGTGGGCGGGAGTCGGCGCCAGAACAGGGGTGGACCACTGGCTGGAGGCTGGCCTGTCCCCGACGGTAGGTAGGAAGTTAGTGAACTTTTTTTAATTTATTTTTTCACAGCGACTTACCTGGATTCAGATGTGGTTTTTTTTCTCTCTGATAATTTTCCTTTTCAGGTCTTCAACCCTCTGTGGGCCCGACTCCATCCTCGGCGGCACCTGGGCAGCAAGCGCCTTTGCCGCCGAGAATGAGAGCTCCAGCCGGCTGCCGCGGCAGATTGGCGGCATATGTCACAGATTTGTCGCCCGACGACCTTCGAGGGACCTCTCCGATGAAAACCCCACTCAAAATACCGGCAGGTACATCGGCGGCCATCGGCAATCCTTTGGGCAGGCAGAGGCCTTCATCAAATTCGGGCCCAAAGTATGGGCAAGTTCGGCCTAAATTAACTCCAGCTTGTTCAGCATAAACCCATTTCTGTGCCATGAAGAGCACCCAGTCAGTACTTTATATGATAAGTCTAGTTTTTTTTGCTGGGTTGGGTTTGCATTTCCCACTATGCAAGGCAATTTTCCTTTTGACAAGAAATGTGAAACTGGATTATGAAAAGCTGGTTGCAGCAGAAACTCGTAAACCAACAAGGTTCAAATGTTTTTGACTTATAGCAAGATGGTCACCACCTGGAATGTTTGAATTGGGCCCATTTGGTTGAGTTTGACATTGTGATGAGGTATGACTTTTTAGTTCAATCTTGTAACTGCCCTGGTAACAGACGTACTTAATTTCAATGTGCAGTAAACCATGACTTAACAGCTCACCTCTGGTTCAAAGTTTGGTTCAGACCAAAGGGAAATCAATTTTAATACTTCACTTGGCTCTGCCTAGCTATTCCCAGCTGACAGTGATTTAAAGTAGAGTTGATGTAATTTATGCCCTGTGTGCACAGTGGCTGATTGACTAAGCAAACTCCTTTAGCTTGAAGAAATAAGTTAAAGTAAGGTGAAGTTGTGGGGGAAAGGAACATGAAAGTATTTTCATTTATTATTAACCCTTCAAAGCTAAAGTACAGTTTATTTGGACAAATATTTTTTTTAACAGACCATTGAAAATAATTGGCCCAGAATTCCCTGGAGAACTGTGCCATTGCAATGGTGCATCTACAGCATTGGGTTTGTTTCCCACTCCAAAAGTCCCAGGAAATTATGCCATAAGTGAGTTACACCATTATTCACACTGAGCTATAATTGCCTGGGAATTTTGCACCGTTCTGCTGGTGAAAAATTGATAATCGTAGCTCTGCCCCCCCAGCGGTCAAGTCAATGGCGATCGGGAATTTCCTCGTTTTATGCTAGTTTTCTTGCTGCAGCCACTTAGACTGAAAAATAATGCCGCTGGGGAATGTATTTAAAATTATGAGTTCAAAATATTTGATTAAAGTAATATAAAATCTCTAATAAAAACATAAAATTCTGGAAATACTCAGTGGTCAGGCAGCATCTGTGGAGGGAGAAACAGAGTTAACGTTTCAATTCGATGACCTTCGTCAGAACTGGAATAAGTATTTATTTTTATTTCTTATTTCAGATTTCCAGCATCCGCAGTATTTTGCTTTAATATAAAATCTCTGCTGTTTCTTGCCATACTTAAGGCCCGAATTTGGTGAAGGCACCTGCCCACCCAAATGTCGCCTATGGCCACTGAGGTACCTGACGGTATTTTGGGCGGGGTTTTCATCAAAAAGGTCCTTCAAAGGGCGGCGGGAGGCAAAAGAGGGACTTACGTCGCCAATCTGGATGGCAGCGACAGGAGCTCCCAATCTCGGCGGCAAAGGCGCTTGCCGCCCAAGTGCCGCCGAGGATGGAGTCGAGCCCACGGAGGGTCGAAGACCTGCAAAGAAAAAGCATCAAAAAAAAACATCGGAACACCTTCAGGGGACCCCATACAGGTAAGTCCCTTTAAAGAAAAAAATTTTTAAAATGTTTACTCACCTTTTGGTTCAGCTCTTCATACATACCGTTGGGGACAGACCAGCCTCCTCGCAGCAGTCCGACTCCCGCCCACACCAATCTGGCATCTCGGCGGGCGGGAGTCCACTTACGCCACTCGGCCGTCCGCTGACGTCAGCGGGCGGTTCCCCGCAACGCTCCCCTCCCGCCTGCTTCAGACCAGATCGAAACTGGCACTGGGCGGAACCTGAGGATGAATGTCGGCGGCAGTGGGCAGCGAGTGCATCAATTTTGGGCCTTTAATTCTCAGATGAAACACATCTTCTTGTCACTGTGTGCTAGATTTAGTGTACGTTGTGTGCATGGTGTAGGGCACCAATGAGCCATTGATGAAGGTGGGAGGCGGGGAGAAATTTGCTTTGGTCTGTATTCGGACCCTCAAAGGATTGGCTGCCAAAGCCAGAAGCTCATCCGGAATTGGACCTCGAACCACATCTGAATAATTCCCACGAGCTGCCTTTAGCCCAAGTTAGGCCCTCAGGTAGGTTCGTGTTGGGGCTGGGTGGGGGGCGGCGGGCGGGTGGGGGGGGGGGTTGCTAGAGGTGAATTATAAATAAAATAAATCTGTATCTTATAATGCTCCTGGAAACTGAATACAGCAGCTGGGTGTGTCCGTAACTCAGCCAATTCTCTGTGATCAAGGTCAACAAAATGAAATTTCAGGTTTGAAAGTTAGAATTCTGTGACTTGGGTTATGCCCATATTGGTCTGCTGAAATAGGTCATTGATACAGGTGGGGTAAGCCATTGGCTGCTCTGTTTCTGAGGTC
Organism: Pristiophorus japonicus; assembly: GCF_044704955.1. Classification (NCBI taxonomy): domain Eukaryota; kingdom Metazoa; phylum Chordata; class Chondrichthyes; family Pristiophoridae; genus Pristiophorus; species Pristiophorus japonicus. Next base: position 47,429,273 of record NC_091985.1, on the reverse strand, counting down.
CCTGATTCACTGTTATACTCGCAGCAGCGTAATCAAATTACTTTGCTAGAAAATTTTGGCGTAAGTTTGCAACGGAAAGATCGGGTCACGAAAGGGTGTAATTAATGGTATAGGTTGCTGTTTGCAACATTCCACGAAGTTCCGGGCAATTGAACTTTTAAAAAATGTTGCCCTGTGTCTGGGTAGTAAGAAGAAAAATTCCTTTACTGAACTGCTGTTACATACCAATGATAGATTATTAAAAGCATTTCTCCTTAAATTTACATGCAGCAGAAAATATACACACCTAATCTCATTCTAATGTGTGGTTTTGAATCCTGAAAGACTCTAAGGCCAGGATTTTCCACTTTACAATCACAAGCCGGGGAGCACAGAAGCGGAAAATCCAGGCCGAAAATGTTAACATTTCCTTCTGGGAATTTATGCCTGACCTGTATCGTAAATCAGTCATTGTGTTGTTCTGAGTGACCAGTCCAGCTGGACTGCAACTCAGCTGGTGGCAATCAATGTGGGATCAAATTTCACCCGCAGAACAAAGCAGATTGTTCAATCTTTAAATCTAAGTAAATCAGCAGAATTCAAACACAAGTCATTAAAAACGAGTACTCGGGTATGAAAGAATTGGATTACAAGCTAGAATCAGCTAGGCTGGATTTTCCGATTCAGTGAAGTTTCTGTCAGAGCTGTGACAGGACAGGACTTCAGCCCATCAGCATGACCCTGTACTGACCCCGCCAAATTCGATAGGTTCAGATTCATTATATGAATGAGGACAGGTTCTCAGCACTATTAACTATTGGGAGCTTGCAGAGGGGGGAGGGTTTGTGGGGACGATAGATGTTACCACATTACAGGAAAGATGTGATTGCACTGGAAAGGGTGCAGAGGAGATTTATAAGAATGTTGCCTGGACTGGAGAATTTCAGCTATGAGGAAAGATTGGAGATGCTGGGTCTGTTTTCTTTGGAACAGAGGAGGGTGAGGGGAGACCTTATTGAGGTGTATAAAATTATGAGGGGCCTGGATAGAGTCGATAGGAAGGATATGTTTCCCTTGGCGGAGGGGTCAACAACCAGGGGGCATAGATGTAAATTAGGGGGAGGTTTAGAGGGGAAATTTCTTCACCCAGAGGGTGGTGGGGGTCTGGAACTCACTGCCTGAAAGGGTGATAGAGGCAGAAACCCTCACCACATTTAAAAGATACTTGGATGTGCACTTAAAGTGCCGTAACCTGCAGGGCTACGGACCAAGAGCTGGAAAGTGGGATTAGGCTGGATAGCTCTTGGTCGGCCAGCATGGACACGAAGGGCTGAAATGGCCTCCTTCTGTGCTGTAAATTTCCATGATTCTATGATTCTATGATTCTATGGATAAAGTCTAACTAGAATATTCTATATGGATGAGTGTAAAAGAAGTAGGAGCTTTAAAATTCTTTGCTGCTTGAAATTTTGTTAGGGAATGATTTGACTGGTGAGGGAATCCAGGCCTCACATGCATATAGTTGTTTTAAATTAGTGTTTACAACGATATAGCTGGTGATAGTACCTTGCCCAATGGCTGAGGAAGGTCCATTCAGCCCAACTATAGCAAAAGCACTTCCCTGGGATGTATGGCTGGGGAAAGGGTTGAGAAACAGGGTAGCAGTGGCTGAGACATGGGGCTAGAACCCCCAGTTATCACCCAAAAATGGGCGTTATTTCTGGCGTGGGCGGTAAAAAAGGGTTTTCAGATCGCCGGCTTCTCGCCCATTCTCAAAACACCTAGTTTACCTTTTTGAAAATGGGCGTTACCGCGAGCAATGTCAAATGGACGGTAGCGTTACATTTTTCTGACCCTCTGCCATAAAGTGTGGCCGTCCTTAGCAACAGCATGGCTACGCTTGATTCCCGTGATTCTGAAGGTCAATGGTCACCATGACATGCGCAGAAGAGGAGACAGAGAGAGAGGGAGCTCAGAGGGACTGAAAGCGTGTCTGGGTGTGGTGTGGCTGCTTTGGGAGGAAGGAGGGAGACTTTAGAGCTTCACAGCAAGTAGGCAAACAAAAATGAGCTGTTACCAGCCACATATTTGCCCGAATTTGGCCTATCATGGAGAGAGAGGAGGAGGCATCACAGCACGCTGTGGAGACTGATGCTGGAGAGAGCAGTGAGCTGGGAGAGGAGCACATTGGAGGCCGCAACAGAGCCAGGAGGTTCTCAGATGAGGCAAATGCCTCCCTCCTGTAGCAGGTCGAGTCAAGCTGGGATGATTTCATACAGGGAGGGCGTGGGAAGCCCACCCCAAAGGTCGACCAGAAGATACAGCACAGGTGGTATCGTCAGCGACCAATGAGGTGCGTGAGGGCAACCAATGCCGCAAACGATGGAATGACCTTGTGGGATCCGCAAGAGTAAGTATTACATGGATTTACATGTACTTATGTATTTATATAATTTGATTTGTAACAGTCATGAGTGACTATCAGCAGATGTGAGGTCTTGCATTTTTACCGGGAATGTTTTACTCAAAGCCTTCGGTCACTGTAAAGTCCTGTCTCCTCAGTACAGATTCACACGAGGCATGTAGTGAAGTCAAGGTCACTCTGGAATGAGCACTTGCCTGAGACCTGTCCTTATATACCTGTCTCTTGCAAGTGCACCTCTAGTGGTAAGGTATGCTGATGGTTACAGATCATATCTTATTCAGCCATGTATAGCATGCTAGGATACATTATATATAATAATGTAAGATACATGACATCACCCTCCCCCCAAGGTCTTATTGTCTTTATAGGTTCAGTCTCTCAGGTGGTCTATGCTCTCGCGTGGAGCGTCTGAGTTGTGGTTCAGTTGTTTGCCTTGGTGTCTGTTTTTCTTTGGGTGTGGTTGCTGGTATCTCGCCTGGGCTGTCTGTTTCGATTGGTGTGATTGTTGTTGACTCGCCTGGGCTGTCTGTTGGGATTGCCCTTTCCTCAGGTTGTTTCCTCTGGCTGTTCACATTGTAGTGCGAGTTCCACATTGTAGTCTGCCTCTGGTTCCGCAGTGTTGTTGGTAAACCTGCTTTTGACTTGGTCTACATGCCTCCGGCAGGTTTGGCCATTGTCCATTTGTACTACCAGTAGCCTGTTTCCTTCCTTGCCCATTACTGTCCCTGCAAGCCATTTGGGACCTCTGCCATAGTTTAGTACAAACACTTTGTCCCCTATTTCATTCCATCTCCCCCTCGAATTTCTGTCATGGTACTCAGTCAGCTTACGGCGCTTTGCCTCAACGATTTCGTGCATGTCTGGGAGGATTAATGAGAGCCTTGTTTCTAAAGTCCTTTTCATCAACAGTTGCGCGGGGGGGATCCCAGTCAATGAGTGCGGACGAGATCTGTATGCCAGCAGCAGTTGCGACAGGCGACCCTTCAGAGTTGGATCTTGGATTTTAACCATGCCTTGTTTAATGATTTGCACTGCTCTCTCCGCCTGGCCATTGGAGGCCGGCTTGAACGGTGCCGTCTTCACATGATTTATGCCGTGGTCAATTATAAAGTCTTGGAATTCTGCGCTGGTGAAGCACGGACCATTGTCACTGACCAATATGTCAGGGATTCCATGCATTGCAAACATGGTTGCGAGGCTCTCCACAGTGGTGGAGGTTGTGCTCGAGTTTAAAATGGTGCATTCGATCCACTTTGAAAATGCATCTACAACTACGAGGGACATTTTGCCCATGAATGGGCCCGCATAGTCTACATGCACCCGCGACCACGGTTTGGTAGGCCAGGGCCAGGGGCTCAGTGGAGCCTCCCTGGGGGCATTGCTGAGTTGGGCACAAATGGTGCACCTTCGGACGCAGAGCTCCAAGTCCGCGTCAATACCAGGCCACCAGACGTGGGATCTGGCTATGGCCTTCATGAGAACGATCCCTGGGTGCTCGCGGTGGAGCTCCCGGACAAATGCCTCTCTGCCTCGCAGAGGCATGACTACTCGGCTGCCCCACATCAGGCAGTCTGCTTGTAGTGATAGCTCATGCATGCGCCTGTGAAAGGATTTTAATTCCTCCGGGAAGGCATCGCGAGCCTCTGCCCAGTCACCGGTTAGGACACATCTTTTTACTAAGGATAACGTGGGGTCGCTGGCCGTACAGGCTCTGATTTGGCGAGCCAAACCTGTGGATTCAAAGGCATTGATTGCCATGACTATCTCACAGTCCTGTACGTTAGACCCTTCAGTGGTCGCCAGGGATAGCCTGCTGAGCGCATCGGCACAGTTGTCTGTGCCTGGTCTGTGCCTTATGGTATAGTCGTAGGACGCCAGCATGAGTGCCCACCGTTGAATTCGCACCGAGGCGTTGGCGTTTATTGCCTTATTCTCGGATAGGAGGGATGTGAGGGGCTTGTGGTCAGTTTCTAATGCGAACTTGGCCCCGAAAAGGTATTGGTGCATCTTTTTGACACCGTACACGCACGCGAGCACCTCCTTCTCTACCATTCCGTACCCACGCTCCGTTCGCGAAAGTGACCTGGAGGCATAAGCTGTGGGTTATAATTTGCCCGCACTATTGACATGTTGCAAAACGCACCCGACCCCATACACTGACGCATCGCATGTGAGAACTAGCTTTTTACATGGATCAAAGAAAGTCAAAACACTGTTGGAACACAGAAGGTTGCGTGCCTTATTGAAGGCGCGTTCCTGGGCGTCCCCCCAAAACCAATTGCACCCCTTCCTAAGTACACGTGGAGAGGCTCCAGCAGCGTGCTTAAGTTCTGCATAAAGTTCCCAAAGTAACTGAGTAGCCCGAGAAAGGCGCGCAGTTCTGAGACATTCCGGGGTCTGGGTGCCAGGCGAATTGCTTCTGTTTTGGACTCTGTTGGGCGGATTCCATCAGCGGCAATCCTTCTGCCCAAAAATTCAACCTCGGGTGCGAGAAACAGGCACTTGGATTTCTTGACTCGTAGGCCTACCCGATCCAAGCGCTTTAGTACTTCCTCCAAATTACGGAGATGGGAGTCGGTGTCCCTGCCCGTGATAAGTATGTCGTCTTGAAATACAACGGTCCCCGGGATGGACTTGAGCAGACTCTCTCATGTTGCGCTGGAATATGGCAGCTGCTGACCTGATGCCGAATGGGCATCGGTTGTACATGAAAAGGCCTCAATGTGTGTTGATGGTGGTGAGTAGCTTGGATTCCTCGGTCAATTCTTGCGTCATATATGCAGATGTGAAGTCTAATTTTGAGAAAAGTTTACCTCCAGCCAATGTGGCAAATAAGTCCTCCGCTCTGGGCAGCGGGTACTGGTCCTGTAGGGAGACTCTGTTTATGGTAGATTTGTAGTCCCCACAGATTCGTACGGATCCATCAGGCTTCATGACAGGGATGATGGGACTTGCCCAGTCGCTAAATTCCACAGATGATATAATGCCTTCCCGCAGAAGCCTGTCTAGTTAGTGTTCAATCTTTTCCCTCATCACATAGGGTACAGCTCTGGCCTTGTGATGGACCGGTCTAGCATCCTGTGTGATGTAGATTTTGACTTTGGCCCCTTTGAAAGTGCCCACACCTGGCTGAAAAAGATGTTCAAATCGCTTTATAACTGTTGAGCAGGAGGTCCGTTCCTCTAATGACATGGCATGGACATCATCCTATTTCCAGTTTAGTTTTGCCAGTCAGCTTCTCCCCAGCAGTGCTGGGGGGTCTCCGGGGACAATCCACAGGGGAAGTCGGTTCACTGTCCCTTTGTGTGTGACAGAGAGCATGGTGCTGCCGAGGACTGGTACGATTTCTTTGGTATAGGTCCTTAGTTTGGTGTCGACCCTTGTGAGTTTTGGTCTGTCTCTTTTATGCGGCCATAGTTGTTCAAATTGTTGAGCGCCCATGAGAGATTGACTCGCTCCCGTATCCAGCTCCATGTTGACAGATATCCCGTTGAGTAGGACCCTCATCATTATAGGAGGCATTCTGTTGTAGGAGCAGCGGCCATTGATCGTGTTGACCCGTTGTACATCGGTGTCCCGGGTACTGTCCCCACCATCTTCTGGTCCGCTTTCCGACCCATCCGATTCGTATACCAGCCGAGCTGCCGTTTTTTTGCACATGGGGGCCAAATGCCCTGTATTTTCACAATTTCTGCAAACAGCCTGCTGAAATCGACATCCCCTTGACGAGTGCCCACCCCCACACCTCCAGCATAGACCTGTTCCATTGTTCAAAGTGTTCCCAAAGAATGAGCTGCGTCTGGCTGATCTCTCTTGAGCTTCTCTCAGTTTGTAGTTGATTGCTCGCATTGTGGGTTGATGAGGTGTGAACAGCCGTTCCTGTGGCCCTTGATGGCTTCTGCCTTCTGTCGAGAGCCTGTTCTCCCGGTTTTGTCTGTGTGTGGGGGTAGCAGCTTGTTTAGTGCTGTGAACTTCTTGTTCCAATATTTCGTTAGTTGTTGTACCTGCATAGTAAATCAACCTCGTTTCTTCTTCCCCTGCCAAGAATGTCTGTGCAACCAGTGCTGCTGCCTCTAAGGTCAGGTTCTTGGTCTCTATGAGCTTTCGGAATATGCCTGCGTGGCCTATTCCTTCAATGAAAAAGTCTCTCAGCATTTCTCTCCTCAGTTCATCGGAGAACTCACATAAACTAGCCAACCTCCGAAGTTCCGCCACAAAGTCGGGTATGCTCTGGCCCACACAGCGTCTGTAGTTGTAGAACCTGTGTCTGGCCATGTGTAGGCTGCTCGCTGGCTTCAGGTGGTCTCTTACCAGTGTGCTCAATTCTTCAAACGACTTGCTTGCTGGTTTCTCGGGTGCCAACAGATCCTTCATTTAAGCGTATGTTTTCGAGCCACAGCTGGTCAAGAGATGGGCTCTTCTCTTGTCTGCCTTATCGTTGCCTAACCAGTCTTTGGTTACAAAGCTTTGCTGGAACCTTTCTATAAAGTCCTCCCAATTGTCTCCCGCATTGTACTTTTCATCTGATCCGTTGTTCGCCATTCTGTGGATTCTGTAATCCCGTAACTCGTTGCCACTGTAAAGTCCTGTCCCCTCAGTACAGATTCACACGAGGCATGTAATTAAGTCAAGGTCACTCTGGACCTGCACCTTTATTTCACCGCTCTGGAATGCTGCACTTGCCTGAGACCTGTCCTTATATACCTGTCTCTTGCAAGTGCACCCCTGGTGGTAAGGTATGCTGGTGGTTACAGGTCATATCTTATTACAGTCATGTATAGCATGTTAGGATACAGTTATATATAATAATGTAAGATACATGACAGTCACGGTGTACGTCTTTAGATAAAGAATGATAATAATCATAATAATCATGATTACATCTCGGTTATGTGCTGTATCAATGTCTGTGACAGTACCTAGCAATGATATCACGCAATGATCTCATGCCATGTCGTCCTGTCACCTTTTACAGAAGAAGCTATCGACGATGCGGTCCGAGCAGAGGCGAACGGGTGGGGGGCCACCAGTCCGCAGCGACATCACTGAGATGGAGGAGCGAGTGCTCACAGTCGTGGGGAAGCACCCCCGGACAGCCACAGACGTATCTGCAGACCTTGAAGTGATGTCACGTGTGTAAAGCTTACACCAATGCGTGATCTAAAGCCAATAGATTTCACACCAACTCATATCCGAACAATCATATATGATAGATGATTTCTAAAAGTGTCATATAAATAATGCTCGCCTCCTGAAAATCATTGCAATGCACAATGTGTTGATGGTCATGAAATGTGATGTCTGTGATGATTTTGAGAGCAGTGGTGCTTTTGTCGTGCATATGCTGTGTGTAGCGCTGAACTCACCTTGTGACCCTAGCACCCCCTTCTCCTCTAACAACCTCATTTGTGTTTTGCAGCTCAGCCAGCAGCATGGCTCCAGGCAAGGCCACAGAGGCCAGAAGGTGGGTGCGCAGGGCAGGAGTCAGTAGATGATCCTACTACATCTGGTGCTGAGGAGCTCCGATTGTCGCCCGTCAATCCGCTGGGTCTGTTCTCGATGGATGAGAGCGCAGACTTCGAAGAACCTGCATCACCACGTTCCGGAAGCCATTCCACCCCAAGGCCATCTAGTGGTCCTCCGGTCATTCCCGCCTCCACTCTGGAAGTGCCAGCCCCAAGCACCTCTCCACAGGACACCCCATTTGTCCCCAGGATGGCGCCGACCCCGTGGAGGCCTCGTGGACGTGGCAAGTCTGTTCCAAGAGCGTGACATGACAGCGGAGAGATGGTACAGGTGTCCAGGAGGACTGTAGACATTGGTGACCAGCTCATCGAGGCATTAGAGGGCATATCCCGACAGCTGGCCACCATGACCGAGTACATTCCATGCACGGCATAGTCCCTGGATGCGATAGCCAGGAACACTGCTGCCACAGGCCTCCCAGTGGCCCCCCGAGCACGGCACTCCACCCCTAGGTTCCGCCCCACCACTGCGAACGACAGATGAGAGCAAGGACTAAGATCCTGCTTCTGCATCAGAGAATGTTGCCCCCTCGGCACCCCCCGCTCCCATATCCAAGCAACCACCGCATCTGCCTTCATCCCCCCCAATGAGGCACCGCCTGAGGAGCTCCTCGGCCCAGTGAGGAAACTGAGGTGCATGTCCGCAGATGATGGCTGTGTTATATCTCCATCTGGATGTATGCAATTTGTTGCAATGTATGGGGGCTGGGGACCACGCTCCTGCTTTGCATTTGTATTCTGTGTTGCTGGACATGTTGAACATGTGACTTATGTCAATGGTGGAAAAAGTTGGGTGTGGGCGGGGGTTGGTGTTATTGGTTGTGATACTTATGATTTCAGACCAACGTTGCTATTAAACTTTTGTTATTGAACATAACCTTGTTGCGCATTGTCTCAGATAGCAGGACCGTCACACACTGGTGATTCCTTACCGTGAAAGGGTTAAATACAACTTAACATCAATCAACGTAAACTTTAACTGGCACTAAGGTGATGGGCACCATTGATGTCTGAGCTGCACACACACAGCAGTGTGTCAGTGTTGTCACTCACATCAGCGCTCTTTCAGGCAAATCTTTCCAACACCAGCTCCTCACGTAAGAGTGGGATTTAACAAATGCCAGCCACACCGCTGGCGTCCGTCGCGGTTAGTTCCACTTTTTGTGGCTGGTTTTTTGAGCGGGCGTTATTCTGGGCGATATGTGTGCGAGGTGGTGAATTTGACGGTGGGTGATCTCCATGGCTGCTAGTTTGGATAAATATGCTCTGTACAACAAAAAACAGTCGGCGGGCGTTATTATTGAATCTCGCCATTAATTCCGTGAGGAAAGTAACGCTGGCTGATAATATGGGCTTTGAAATCGCCCATTCTGCTGATTCCGCCCCAAAAAAAGTGGGCCGGCAGTAACATTTTTTCTCGGCGTTAAGCCCATTGAGAAAATAACGCTTGCCGATAAGTCTCCTAAAAAAACAATCAGTTTCCATTTTGTGCCAAAATGGGCGATATATGGGCGTTATTCGTCACTTCAGCGGTAAAATGGACATTAAGTGGGTGTTAAGCATGCAAAAAAAGTGGGGGTTCTAGCCCATGATGCCTAAAGGCACCTAAAACAACATTGTCATTTTGGTCTCCAACTAACAGCCTCAGGTTCTGTGTGGTGACACCAAAGACTATCAGAGACAATAGTGCTGCATTTAGGCCCTGCTGGCAGTAGTATTTACATTGCTAGATTTGCTGATGACAGCAGATTTGCCATCTATGGAGCACCAGCAATTTAAATACGGCATGTAATGTACCACTCATTTGTATTCCAAACATGGGTTACAACTTTCATTTTATTCCAAGAATACTGCAGGTTGGAAAAGGTATTTTGATCCAGCAGATTTTATAGATTGTAATTTATTTTATTTGCTCATGGGATATGGGTGGCACCGTCAAGACCACATTTATTGCCCATCACTAGTTGCCCTAAGAAGGCCTTTGTCTTGAACTGCTGAGGTCCTTGTGGTGATGGTGCCCTCATGATGGTGTTAGTATTATAGGGCCTGAAATAACGATGCTTTCAACAGAAACATGCGCTGTGCAAGAAAAAACCCGGAACTTGCAATCTGTCAAGTTTCGCATTGACAGATCCTTCACAACTATTGCAAAAACACTTTTGCTGGTGCAGAGTTGGACTATTTACCCAACTACTGCCCAGCGAACACCCACAAAACATTTACGCTTATTTTTTGTGATAAACAATTTTTAGCTATATAATCAAACTGCACCAAATTACCACGCTTAAATATATCATGGAATATTTTTAAAGCAAAAATGCTGCCCAATTGTGCTGGTTCATGGCAGATTTTACATTTAGGGATATGCAAATGAGATTGAATGGAAACTTGAGGAAATAAAACACTTCTCAAAATTAACATAATTTTGGCTGTAACTTGTGCCCGGATCACTGATTGCACTCAAAGCGTAGACTCCAGGTCAGTGTCTTTAATGTAAAAAAAAACAAAGCTCTTCACAGAGGTGCTTAATGGTACATTGCACCATTAGAAATGTATTGAGATTAATTCTTACAAGAATTATGTAAATTCACATGTATTCTGAAAATGATAATAATTCTGCTTGCTGCAACCTTGGGTTAATAGAAAAAACAAATCAGCTTTGGTAAGAAATTCTCCATCTGGATTTTTAAAATTCTATCTCCTCTTTTACAATATCATTCTTTGAATCACTGCCACAAGGCTGAAACAGCGGACACAGAATTTAAATCAGTGGATATTTTTAGTAAGGCTTTGTACTACATGGAGGTCTGCAATGAAATAAATCACCTTTCTAAAGTCTCTTCACCCAAAGGTTAATAGACTTGTGGAGTAAGTGACCAAGAACGGCAAAGGGAGTGTAACAGTATCATCGTGCTCAAGAGAAAGTTAGCTTGATGGATATCTTCTTCTTAAGCAGTCCCTCGGAGTCGAGGATGACTTGCATCCACACTAAAATGAGTTCTCAGGTGACTGAAGAGTCCAATACTTGATCTGCAGTCTCTGTCACAGGTGGGACAGACGGTGGTTGAGGGACGGGTGGGTGTGGTGCCTGGGTTGTCGTGCGCTCCTTCCACTGTTTGCACTTGGCTTCTGCTTGGATGGATATGGTGACAAGGTGGGTAGGTGGCATTGATCTGAGGAAGGGATGGGCTTGATGGGCCTAATTCTGCTGATAAAAATTCTTATGCTCTATAAGATAAGGAGACATAACAAGAAAAAGGCAGAAAATTCAATAAAATAAAATCCTGCATTTCCCACCTGTTGACTATGAATGGGTAGTTAGTCTAGCCCAAAGAGACATATTCTCCCTACCCACCCCATCACAAGGTGACTTTTCAGTGTCTGAGCAATACCCTGGACACAGTAGGTAGAAGAGGTGGGCTGGGTCGGGGCTCCTAATGAATAACGTCACTGGGGCACAACAAATCCCACGGCTCGCTGTTCAATCAAGAAGAGTTCATTGTATTCTCGCCTGTAGCCTGTACAGGGTACCTGTAATGGAACGGTAATGAGAGTCTGAGTGGTTACTAACCACTACCCATTCACCAAGGAAACTGCATAGCTATTCACCAGCATCAGTAATCATAGACAAAACTACATGGTAAATCACCCCAACCCCCACTTACTGAGGAATGCTGCATTGATATTCACCAACGTTCCCCACTCACCAAAAAAACCAAACAGTTATTCACCACCAACCCTCACTCAGAGGACAGCGCACAAATATTCTGATCACCATTTCCAATTCACTTGAGTAACTACAATTAAATATCCCAAACTCACGAATGTTACTTAAATCCAGTAAGTACACAATTTGACAGTTCAATCAGTAATCAAGAAGCTAAGCAGTCCATCCAGAGCATTTGTAAAGCGGATGACATTTGTTAATAAGTCATGAATTTTATATTAGCATATTAGTAGGTTAGTCACCTCACAGCTGATTGTTCTAAAGTATGACGCTGAGCAGATGGTAATGTGAAAGGGCACATATTGTTCCAGGATGAGAGCACAGGGGCTGTCAACATGTTTATTCAGTGTCCTCTCTATGATCTATAGAAACATAGAAACATAGAAAATAGGTGCAGGAGTAGGCCATTTGGCCCTTCGAGCCTGCACCGCCATTCAATGAGTTCATGGCTGAACATGCAACTTCAGTATCCCATTCCTGCTTTCTCGCCATACTCCTTGATCCCCCTAGTAGTAAGGACTTCATCTAACTCCTTTTTGAATATATTTAGTGAATTGGCCTCAACAACTTTCTGTGGTAGAGAATTCCACAGGTTCACCACTCTCTGGGTGAAGAAGTTTCTCCTCATCTCGGTCCTAAATGGCTTACCTTAGACTATGACCCCTGGTTCTGGACTTCCCCCAACATCGGGAATATTCTTCCTGCATCTAATCCAATCCTGTCAGAATTTTATATGTTTCTATGAGATCACCTATCATTCTTCTAAATTCCAGTCAATATAAGCCTAGTCGATCCTGTCTTTCTTCATATGTCAGTCCTGCCATCCTGGGAATCAGTCTGGTGAACCTTCGCTGCACTCCCTCAATAGCAAGAATGTCTTTCCTCAGATTAGGAGACCAAAACTGTACACAATATTCAAGGTGTGGCCTCACCAAGGCCCTGTACAACTGCCGTAAGACCTATGCTCCTATTCTCTCGCTATGAAGGCTAACATGCCATTTGCCTTCTTCACCGCCTACTGTACCTGCATGCCAACTTTCAATGACTGATGTACCATGACACCCAGGTCTTGTTGCACCTCCCCTTTTCCTGATCTGTCACCATTCAGATAATATTCTGCCTTCCTGTTTTTGCCACCAAAGTGGATAACCTCACATTTATCTACATTATATTGCATCTGCCATGCATTTCTCCATTCACCAAACCTGTCCAAGTCACCCTGAGCCTCTTAGTGTCCTCCTCACAGCTCACACTGCCACCCATCTGCAAACTTGTAGATATTACATTCAATTACTTCGTCTAAATCATTAATATACATTGTAAATAGCTGGGGTCCCAGCACTGAACCCTGCGGTACCCCACTAGCCACTGCCTGCCATTCTGAAAAGGACCCGTTTATTCCTACTCTTTGCTTCCTGTCTGTCAACCAGTTCTCTATCCACGTCGATACATTACCCCCAATACCACGTGCTTTAATTTTGCACACTAATCTCTAGTGTGGGACCATGTCAAAAACCTTTTGAAAGTCCAAATACACCACATCCACTGGTTCTCCCTTGTCCACTCTATGAGTTACATCCTCAAAAAATTCTAGAAGATTTGTCAAGCATGATTTCTCTTTCATAAATCCATGCTGACTTGGACCGACCTTGTCATTGCTTTCCAAATGTGCTGCTATCACATCTTTAATAATTGATTCCAACATTTTCCCCACCATTGATGTCAGGCTAACCAGTCTATAATTCCCTGTTTTCTCTCTCCCTCCTTTTTTAAAAAGTGGGGTTATATTAGCTACCCTCCAATCTATAGGAACTGATCAGAGTCTATAGAATATTGGAAAATGACCACCAATGCATCCACTATTTCTAGGGCCACTTCCTTAAGTACTCTGGGATGCAGACTATCAGGCCCTGGGGATTTATCGGCCTTCAATCCCATCAATTTCCCTAACACAATTTGCTGACTATTAAGAATTTCCTTCAGTTCCTCCTTCTCGCTAGACCCTCAGTCCCCTAGTATTTCCGGAAGGTTATTTGTGTCTTTCTTCGTGAAGACAGAACCAAAGTATTTGTTCAACTGGTCTGCCATTTCTTTGTTCCCCATTATAAATTCACCTGATTCTGACTGCAAGGGACTACATTTGTCTTCACTAATCTTTTTCTCTTCACATATCTATAGAAGCTTTTGCAGTCAGTTTTTATGTTCCCTGCAAGCTTACTCTCATACTCTATTTTCCCCCTCCTCATTAAACCCTTTGTCCTCCTCTGCTGAATTCTAAATTTTTCCCAGTCCTCAGGTTTGCTACTTTTTCTGGCCAATTTATATGCCTCTTCCTTGGATTTAACTCAATCTCTAATTTCCCTTGTTAGCCACGGTTGAGCCACCTTCCCCGTTTTATTTTTACGCTAAACAGGGATGTACAATTGTTGAAGTTCATCCATGTGATTATTAAATGTCTGCCATTGCCTATCCACCTTTAAGTATCATTCATCAGTCTATCCAAGCCAATTCACATCTCATACCATCGAAGTTACCTTCCTTTAAGTTCAGGACCCTAGTCTCTGAATTAACTGTGTCACTTTCCATCTTAATGAAGAATTCTACCATATTATGGTCACTCTTCCCCAAGGGGCCTCGCACAACAAGATTGCTAATGAATCCTCTCTCATTACACAACACCCAGTCTAGGATGGCCAGCTCTCTAGTTGATTCCTCGACATCTTGGTCCAGAAAACCATCCCTAATATGCTCCAGGAAATCCTCCTCCACAGTATTGCTACCAGTTTGGTTAGCCCAATCTATATGTAAATTAAAGTCACCCATGATAACTGCTGTACTTTATTGCACGCGTTCCTAATTTCCTGTTTGATGCCATCCCCAACCTCATTACTACTGTTTGGTGGTCTCTACACAACTCCCACTAACATTTTCTGCCCTTTGATGTTCCGCAGCTTTACCCATACAGATTCCACATCATCCAAGCTAATGTCCTTCCTCACTATTGCGTTAATCTCCTCTTTAACCAGCAATGCTACCCCACCTCCTTTTCCGTTCTGTCTATCCTTCCTGAATATTGAATACCCCTGGATGTTGAGTTCCCATCCTTGGTCATCCTGGAGTCATGTCTCCATAATCCATTAACAGCTGTCTGCGCAGTTAATTCATTCACCTTATTACGAATGCTCCTCGCATTGAGACACAGAGCCTTCAGGCTTGTTTTTTTAACACTCTTTGTCCTTTTAGAATTATGTTGTAATGTGGCCCTTTTTGATTTTTGCCTTTGATTTCTCTGCCTTTCACTTTTCCTTATCGCCTTTCTACCTTTTGCTTCTGCTCCCATTTTGCTTCCCTCTATCTCCCTGCATAAATTCCCATTCCCCTGCATATTAGTTTAAACCCTCCCCAACAGCACGAGCAAACAATCCCCCTCGGACATTGGTTCCAGTCCTGCCCAGGTGCAGACAGTCCAGTTTGTATTGGTCCTATCTCCCCCAGAACCGGTTCCAATGTCCCAGGAATTTGAATTGGAGCTGAGGGTGGATTCACTCTGGAGCATCCACGATGCTGAGAATGACGTGAGTAGCACGTGTAGCGAGTTGGTCTTACCGCAGGTGAAGGGTCCACAACCAGCTAGGAAATGGAAGACCAGTAGGAAGAGCAGTGCAATGAAGGTAGTGCAGGGGTCCCCTGCGGTCATCCCCTTGCAAAACAGATACACCGTTTTGAGTACTGTTGAGGGGGATGACTCATCAGGGGAGGGCAGCAGCAGCCAAGTTCATGTCACCGTGGCTGGCTCTGCTGCACAGGAGGGCAGGAAAAAGAGTGGGAGAGCAATAGTGATAGGGGATTCGATTGTAAGGAGAATAGATAGGCGTTTCTGCGGCCGCAACCAAGACTCCAGGATGGTATGTTGCCTCCCTGGTGCAAGGGTCAAGGATGTCTCGGAGCGGGTGCAGGACATTCTGAAAAGGGAGGGTGAACAGCCAGATGTCGTGGTGCACATTGGTACCAACGATATAGGTAAAAAAAGGAATGAGGTCCTACGAGACGAATTTAAGGAGCTAGGAGCGAAATTAAAACGTAGGACCTCAAAAGTAGTAATCTTGGGATTGCTACCAGTGCCACATGCTCGTCAGAGTAGGAATCGCAGGATAGCTCAGATGAATACGTGGCTTGAGCAGTGGTGCAGCAGGGAGGGATTCAAATTCCTGGAGCATTGGAACCGGTTCTGGGGGAGGTGGGACCAGTACAAACCAGACGGTCTGCACCTAGGCAGGACCAGAACCAATGTCCTCGGGGGAGTGTTTGCTAATGCTGTTGGGGAGGAGTTAAACTAATATGGCAGGGGGATGGGAACCAATGCGGGGAGACAGAGGGAAACAAAAAGGAGACAAAAGCAAAAGTCAGAAAGGAGATGAGTAAAAGTGGAGGGCAGAGAAACCCAAGGCAAAAAACAAAAAGGGCCACTGAATATATAGGGGCTGCAGGAGGGGTCAAAACTAAAAATCATGGTTTAAAAACTAGCATTAAAACACTCTACCTAAACGCACGCAGCATTCGAAATAAAGTAAATGAGTTGACGGCACAAATCATTACAAATGGGTATGATTTGGTGGCCATTACAGAAACATGGTTGCAGGGTGGCCAAGACTGTGAATTAAACATACAGGGGTATCTGATGATTCGGAAAGATAGACAAGAAGGGAAAGGAGGTGGGGTAGCTCTGTTAATAAAGAATGATATCAGGGCAGTTGTGAGAGACGATATTGGCTCTAATGAACAAAATGTTGAATCATTGTGGGTGGAGATTAGAGATAGTAAGGGGAAAAAGTCACTGGTGGGCGTAGTTTATAGGCCCCCAAATAATAACTTCACGGTGGGGCGGACAATAATCAAGGGAATAATGGAGGCATGTGAAAAAGGAACGGCAGTAATCATGGGGGATTTTAACCTACATATCGATTGGTCAAATCAAATCGCATGGGGTAGCCTGGAGGAGGAATTCATAGAATGCATATGGGATTGTTTCTTGGAACAGTATGTTACAGAACCTTAAAGGGAGCAAGCTATCTTAGATCTGGTCCTGTGTAATGAGACAGGAATAATAAACGATCTCCAAGTAAAAGATCCTCTCGGAATGAGTGATCACAGTATGGTTGAATTTGTAATACAGATTGAGGGTGAGGAAGTAGTGTCTCAAACGAGCGTACTATGCTTAAACAAAGGGGACTACAGTGGGATGAGGGCAGAGTTGGCTAAAGTAGACTGGAAACACCGGCTAAACGTTGGCACAATTGAGGAACAGTGCAGGACTTTTAAGGAGCTCTTTCATAGTGCTCAACAAAAATATATTCCAGTGAAAAAGAAGGGCGGTAAGAGAAGGGATAACCAGCCGTGGATAACCAAGGGAATAAAGAAGAGTATCAAATAAAAACCAATGCGTATAAGGTGGCCAAGGTTAGTGGGAAACTAGAAGATTGGGAAAATTTTAAACAACAACAAAGAGTGACTAAGAAAGAAATAAAGAAAGGAAAGATAGATTACGAAGGTAAACTTGCACAAAACATAAAAACAGATAGTAAAAACTTTTACAGATATATAAAACGGAAAAGAGTGACTAAAGTAAATGTTGGTCTCTTAGAAGATGAGAAGGGGGATTTAATAATGGGAATTGTGGAAATGGCTGAGACCTTAAATAATTATTTTGCTTCGGTCTTCACAGTGGAAGACACAAAAACCATGCCAAACATTGCTGGTCATGGGAATGTGGGAAGGGAGGACCTTGAGACAATCACTATCACTAGGGGGGTAGTGCTGGACAGGCTAATGGGACTCAAAGTAGACAAGTCCCCTGGTCCTGATGAAATGCATCCCAGGGTATTAAAAGAGATGGCGGAAGTTATAGCAGATGCATTCGTTATAATCTACCAAAATTCTCTGGAGAGGTACCAGTGGATTGGAAAGCAGCTAATGTAACGCCTCTGTTTAAAAAAGGGGGCAGACAAAAGGCAGGTAACTATAGGCTGGTTAGTTTAACATCTGTAGTGGGGAAAATGCTTGAAACTATCATTAAGGAAGAAATAGCGGGACATCTAGATAGGAATAGTGCAATCAAGCAAACGCAACATGGATTCATGAAGGGGAAATCATGTGTAACTAATTTACTGGAATTCTTTGAGGATATAACGAGCATGGTGGATAGAGGTGTACCGATGGATGTGGTGTATTTAGATTTCCAAAAGGCATTCGATAAGGTGCCACACAAAAGGTTACTGCAGAAGATAAAGGTACACGGAGTCAGAGGAAATGTATTAGCTTGGATAGAGAATTGTCTGGCTAACAGAAAGCAGAGAGTCTTTTCGGGTTGGAAATCGGTGGTTAGTGGTGTGCCACAGGGATCGGTGCTGGTACCACAACTGTTTACAATATACATAGATGACCTGGAAGTGGGGACAGAGTGTAGTGTAACAAAATTTGCAGATGACACAAAGATTAGTGGGAAAGCAGGTTGTGTAGAGGACACAGAGAGGCTGCAAAGAGATTTAGATAGGTTAAGCGAATGGGCTAATGTTTGGCAGATGGAATACAATGTCCGAAAGTGTGAGGTCATCCATCTTGGGAAAAAAAAGTAAAAGGGAATATTATTTGAATGGGGAGAAATTACAACATGCTGCAGTGCAGAGGGACCTGGGGGTCCATGTGCGTGAATCCCAAAAAGTTAGCTTGCAGGTGCAGCAGGTAATCAGGAAGGCAAATGGAATGTTGGCCTTTGTTGCGAGAGGGATGGAGTACAAAAGCAGGGAGGTTCTGCTGCAAGTATATAGGATATTGGTGAGGCCGCACCTGGAGTACTGCGTGCAGTTTTGGTCACCTTACTTAAGGAAGGATATTCTGGCTTTGGAGAGGGTACAGAGACGATTCACTGGGCTGATTCCGGAGATGAGGGGGTTACCTTATGATGATAGATTGAGTAGACTGGGTCTTTACTCGTTGGAGTTCAGAAGGATGAGGGATGATCTTATAGAAACATTTAAAATCATGAAAGGGATGGACAAGATAGAGGCAGAGAGGTTGTTTCCACTGGTCGGGAGACTAGAACTAGGGGGCACAGCCTCAAAATACGGGGGAGCCAATTTAAAACCGAGTTGAGAAGGAATTTCTTCTCCCAGAGGGTTGTGAATCTGTGGAATTCTCTGCCCAAGGAAACAGTTGAGGCTTGCTCATTGTATGTATTCAAATCACAGATAGATAGATTTTTAACCAATAAGAGAATTAAGGGTTACGGGGAGCGGGCGGGTAAGTGGAGCTGAGTCCACGGCCAGATCAGCCATGATCTTGTTGAATGGCGGAGCAGGCTCGAGGGGCTAGATGGCCTACTCCTGTTCCTAATTCTTATGTTCTTATGTTCTTATGAATCCCTTCCTCTTGCACCATTCCTCAAGCCACATATTCATCTGAGCTATCCTGCTATTCCTACTCTGACTAGCACGTGGCACTGGTAGCAATCCTGAGATTACTATTTTTGAGGTTCTACTTTTTAATTTAACTCCTAGCTCCCTAAATTCAGCCTGTAGGACCTCATCCCGTTTTTTACGTATATCGTTGGTACCTATATGCACCACGACAACTGGTTGTTCACCCTTCCCCTCCAGAATGCCCTGCAGCCACTCCGAGACATCCTTGACCCTTGCACCAGGGAGGCAACATACCATCCTGGAGTCTCAATTGCGGCCGCCCAACCTTCTAACTCAGACATGAGAGTGCTCTATCTTGGAGCACAGTTTGACACCTAATTCTGATTAGAGGGTATGGGCAGGATTCTTCTTTTGGTGTCTGAATAAGTCAAATTCCATTTCTATTATATAGATTGCGGGACTTTTATTCGTGTTTTAGGGGTCACATTCCACAATTCCATCCAATAGTTTATAGGGACTGAATAAGTCAAATTTTGTTTTTGTTCATGGGATTATAGGATTTTCACCAATGTTTTGGGGATCATATTCTGTAATTGTATCCACTTATCCATTAAAATCAGTAATCAATGACCTTGCTCATCATGATGCGCCTGTAATAATGACCTGTTCAGACTTTTGAAACTAACAAGCCAAATTGATAAAGCGACAAAAGCTTTGTGAATCCAGCTGTGGAATGTATTGCCCTTTTGCTGAGCGCAAATTGGCTGCCGCGTTTCCTATATTACAACAGTGACTACACTTCAAAAAGTACTTCATTGGCTGAAAAGCGTTTTGGGACGTACGGCACTGGTGAAAGACGTTCAGGTCTTTCTTTCTTTCTTGCTTTTTTTCTTTTTTTCTTTCTTCTTTTCCATTTAATGTAAAGCTCACTTCACAGACCCTGGCTATTCTTTCGTGGACTGCATGATAAAGGCAGGAGCGCTTCCACCAACAACGTCATGGAGGCAAGGTCCATGTAGCTATGTAACAGAGCAGGAGAACCTGATATCCAGGGGAGGTTCGGTAGAAGTTGTACAATTTTTAAAAAGAGCATGCATTCTTCTTCTTAGTTGAGGATGACTTGCTTCCACACTAATATGAGGTCACAGGTGACTGATGAGTCCGATGTGGGACCTACAGTCTCTGCCACAGATGGGGCAGACAGTGGTTGAAGGGACGGGTGAATGGGGTGCTCACATTCTGCTGTTTGTGCTTGGCTTCCGCTTGCTCCCGACAAAGAGACTTGAGGTGTACGGCGCCTTCCCGGATGCTTCTCCTCGACTTTGAGTGGTCTTTGGCCAGGGATTCCCAGGTGTCGGTGGGGATGTTGCACTTTTTCAAGGAGGCTTTGAGGGTGTCCTTGAAGCGTTTCCTCTGCTCACCTGGGGCTCGCTTGCCGTGTCAGAGCACCGAGTAGAGCGTTTGTTTTGGGAGTCTTGTATCGGGCATGCGGACAATGTGGCCTGTCCATCGGAGCTGATCGAGTGTGGTCAATGCTTCGATGCTGGGGATGTTGGCCTGAGCGAAAACACTGATGTTGGTGTACCTATTCTGCCAATGGATTTGCAGGATCTTGCGGAGGCAGCGTTGGTGGTACTTCTCCAGTACTGTGAGGTGCCTGCTGTACATTAAGGCAAGAATATCACAGGAAAAGACCAACACGGGAGAGGAAATGTAAGAAATCGGAATTATTAGAGCAAAACTTACTGTACTTCCTTAGAGAAATCTTTACAAGGATGTAGCAAGAAAAATAGTAGAAAAGAAAATTGGAGGCTTATGAAAATTATATAATGCTATGATGGCATAGAAAGAACTTCCATAGGCCAAATCACCCTGGCTTAATCCATATTGTGCTTATATTTAAAGTCAAAACTTGCACCTAATAGGAGGGACAAAGTGGAAATGATGGTGTAACCTACCATCAGAAACCTCTCACACCTATGAAGAAATCACTGTGATTTATTCAGGAGGAAGTCTCTCAAATGCACTGGGCTTGAGAAGGTTGGAGTTCTGTGAGCAGTTCTGGGCAGTACACCTGAGGAAGAATATATTGGCCTTGGAGAGAGTGCAGCATAGGTTTACCAGAATGATATCCAGCTTTCAAGGGTTACGTTAAGAGAAGAGATTAGGGTTGTATTCCCTAGAATTTAGAAGGTTAAGGGGTGATCTGATCGAAATTTTCACAATATTAGGGAACAGATAAGATAGATAGAGAGAAACTATTTTCGCTGGTTGGGGATTCTAGGACTAGGGGGAACAGTCTAAAAATTAGAGCCAGACCTTTCAGGAGTGAAATTAAAAAGAAAGAAAGACTTGGATTTATATAGCACCTTTCACAACCATCAAATGTCTCAAAGCGCTTTATAGCCAATGAAGTACTTTTGGACTGTAGTCACTGTTGTAATGTAGGAAACACTTCTACACAAAGGATGGTAGAAGTTTGGAACTCTCTTTCGCAAATGGTAATTGATGCTATCTCAGTTGTTCATTTTAAATCGGAGATTGATAGCTTTCTGTTAACCAAAAGTATTAAGGATATGACCAAAGGCGGGTATATGGAATTAGGTCATAGATCAGCCATGATCTCATTGAATGGTGGAGAAGGCTTGAGGGGCTGAATGGCCTACTCCTGTTCCAATGCTCCTAGGGAGGGGTGCATTTTTAAAATAATGGCCCGCAATTCAGCCTTTGAAACTTAAAAAAAATTCATTTATGGGATGTGGGCATTGCCAGCAAGGCCGGCATTTATTGTCCGTCCCTAATTGTCGTCGAGAAGGTGGTGGTGAGCTGCCTTCATGAATAAATGGCTTCTAGGCCATTTCAGAGGGCAGTTAAAAGTCAACTTCATTTCTGACCGCAACTTCGGGATTTCGCATGTGCACAGGAGTGTACAATTTTTGATTGGCTGCTTAGACAACCTGTTGACGTCATAGCAGTTCACACAAGGGGATCCGCACTACAGTTCATTGAGTTGAATTGAAGGTCAGAAAACCCAAAGTTCTCGACACAGGGATCATGAGGTCCTTGTGCGAAGCGTGCTTCAGGGCCAACAAACACTTTCACTTTGTTGCCGACCGCAAATTCCAGGCCATCATGAACCATATTATTTGCATGTTCAGTGAATTGCATGACGTTTTACATCATGGATACAAATACATAATAATGAATGTAATGACAGTGCAGTACCCCAATGGATAAGAGTGTTTATGTACTTATTATGAACCATCTGCTATTTTTCCAAAGGAAGGAAAAACAAGTGATTGTCAAGGCACACCTAAAGAGAAACAGTCACCATGCTACCAACCATTACACCCATAGTTTCATTAAGCAGATACATGACAATTATATAGTGATAGGGTTGAGGAAGTACGAGCCACTACTAATGAAGGGGTACAAGTGGCAGATGTTGACAGGGGGGTCAACAGATACAGAGTGGAGGTTCAGTGTGTTTACCGTCCTTCCTGAATTGTCTGAGAATACAGACCTAGCTTTCATAGAAACATAGAAAAATAGGTGCAGGAGTAGGCCATTTGGCCCTTCAAGCCTGCACCGCCATTCAATAAGATCATGGCTGATTATTCCTTCAGTACCCCTTTCCTGCTTTCTCTCCATACCCCTTGATCCCCTTAACCGTAAGAGCCATATCTAACTCCCTCTTGAATATATCCAGTGAACTGGCATCAACAACTCTCTGGGTCAGGGAATTCCACAGGTTAACAACTCTCTGAGTGAAGAAGTTTCTCCTCATCTCAGTCCTAAATGGCCTACCCCTTATCCTAAGACTATGTCCCCTGGTTCTGGACTTCCCCAACATCGGGAACATTCTTCCTGCATCTAACCTGTCCAGTCCCGTCAGAATCTTATATGTTTCTATGAGATCCCCTCTCATCCTTCTAAACTCCAGTGAATAAAGGCCCAGTTGATCCAGTCTCTCCTCATATGACAGCCCAGCCATCCCTGGAATCAGTCTGGTGAACTTTCGCTGCACTCCCTCAATAGCAAGAACGTCCTTCCTCACACTAGGAGACCAAAACTGAAGACAATATTCCATGTGAGGCCTCACTAAGGCCCTGTACAACTGCAGTAAGACCTCCTTGCTTCTATATTCAAATCCCCTAGCTATGAAGGCCAACATACCATTTGCATTTCCAATATAATGGGGCAGAATGTCCGATGTCCCAGGCCCGTATGAAGTTTCTACGGTCCTGGGGAGGCATCAGAAAAGCCGGTTTTCAGCGCGCAATGCGCATGTGCTGAAAACAGGCTTTTCTGATCTGTTAAACTGGAGCTTGACAGATCGTAGTCAGATCAGGAGTTAGGATGCCAGATCAGGAGTGAGGACCTTTGTACGGGCAAGATTGGCCTATTTACCCATACCGGCAAATGTCCTCAAAAATCTTGCGCCTGAAAAAGCAGGCGCATAGCCTACTTTTACAAGCGCAAGTGTTTTAAAACATACAAAAAGAATTGTAAAATAAAATTTAAAACACATAGTTTATTGTTAAAAACCCTCCCCACTACAGTAAGTTTATTTTTAACCATAATTTAAAAAAAACATTTTAAATAGGGAAAATATTTTATTTTTATAAGTCATAATAACTTTAATTTCAATTAATTTTAAATATGTGTAGTCTGTTTTTTATTTTTTATTATTTTGTGTGATTGCTTTTGTTCCCATTAATAGCACTGAGAACTCGTAGTTACGCGAATCTCAGTGCTATTAATGGGAACCTGTGAAATACATACCTGATTGGCTATTACACACATGACTGCATTTTCTGCGTCGGGACACTCTTCACGGGAGCGCACTTCGCAGCGCAGGAGGAGAAGGCCTCCCCATCGGAAATCAGGGCGCCTCCAAGACCACCAGGTAAATTCATTAAAAATATCCAGCGAGGAGGCAATTGCCTGCGGGAAGACCCCCCCAGAGGAATTTCTGGGCCATCGTATTGACAAGTCATTTATTCCCATAGACTCAGCTGTGGAAGGCATTATGATTAGGATGGACAGAGAGTTACCTGCACTGCAGTCTGAAATTAAACAGGGAGAAATACCAAAAGAAACAGCGGTGGTAACCTCTGTAAAATTGGCCATAGACAGCATTGTAGGAGCATCTGTCATGAATGCTGCTGTGGATTCTTTGGGGTACATACTCCAAAAAGCAGTCACTAGCATAATGGCTATAGACAACCAAAAGAGAGAGGTTCAGAGAACTCAGAGGTGCCCAGTGTTCTATGCGTCGAGAAATGAATGGGCATCATAATGAGTTGGCCTCCAGCCGGAACATATGAGGAGAGGCATAGGAGCAGCCTGTTGGTGTTCATATCAATGGCAACTCTATGCCAACATATTATCCTGCACAAATTACTGCGGGCGCTGTCTCTGAACGCAATGAGCCCAACTCAACTCCGGGCTGGGCATATAAGTGGCATTGTAGATCGGCTGCCCCTTTTAGAGGCATCACAATTGAGCCCAATTCTGCCTCTGGAAGCAATGAGCCCATATCAACTCCTGGTACTGATGTTGGCCCATCAGAGTTAGCCACTGGATGGGGGCCTTCTATATGCCATCATCATCCTAGTTGGCTCAGCAGTCACCTTCAACTGGTGAAGCATTTCAGAGTTAGGCATATAAACCAAGCATATGCATATGATCATGACTCACAAGGGGTAAAGACACCATAAAAACACATAGGGGGAGAAATTGAATATATTCGGTTTTGAGGTGCTAATTTCGTCTGGTCGTTAATTTTAGCGCCAGGAGGTTTTTAGCCCCGGCGATAGCAAAATTGATTGTTAGCGCCCTAAGAATGGAATGGAGCGCTAAGAGAAGCATTCCACATTTCTCTTAGGGCGCTAAACCGGTAGTGCTACTGATGTTTTAAGAGAAGGATAAACACTTAAAATAAATTACACATTAACTAATTTAAATATCAGGAACATCAAATAAAGTAATATCATTGCAAATAAAATGAAATAAAATCTCTCAAACTTACCTGGTACACTAATCCCTTTGATTAGTGCCCCGGGACAGCTCTGCACGTCAGGTTTTACTGGCGGGATTAGCGCCGGGCGCTAAGGCAGACAAAAACATTCAAGTTAGCTTCCGTGGCGTTACCGGGATGTTGCACATTGGCACAATGTTCCCTGGCGTTAAGTATTAGCAGCGCCGCTAAATCCCAACCAAGTTGGCAGGCGGCGCTAATATCGCTAACCCTTTAGTGCCCCTGTAGTACCCCTCACGGGTGGCGCTAAGCTATTCAATTTTTCACCCATTCATCACAAGAACTCAAACAGTGAATAAAATCACCTTCAATATAACTTGCCCTCTGTCCTTTTTTACTGTGTAGAAAAGCAAGTGCCTTGTGGAATACTTTACCAGATTGGTAAACAGAAGTGTGATGAAAGATTCAATTACATCATCATGCCAGGGCAGCATAGCGTGTGGTACTGAGCCAAAAAGTCCCAGGTTCAATCCCTGCTTGCTGCTGAGTTAACTAAACTCTGCCAGGGAAATAATTAGGAAGTGCCATGTAACTAGATAGGGGAAAGAACATCCAGGGATCCAGCTTTTGAACACTATACTGTGATCCCCGCAGGAAAGTGTGGACATTGGATGAAGAGAGAATTCGGCTCAATTGTGATGCCTCTTGGAATGGAATAGCCTGCCAACAATCATCATCCAAAGTCGCATAGGAAGAACGGCTACTTGTGAAAGATACTGGAGGATGCCGTTGCCTGTGTAACTGTACCACAGGGTGAGCCAAGAGGGTCAATTTTCAACTTGTCGCTCAGATGTAAAACTGGCAGTGTGGATTTCAATAGACATGAAAATCAGGTAGGTTCATATGACGGGCAGCCAACCTGCTACTCCAGCAATACGCCTGGACGGCGAGTTGAAAATCTACAACAATATCTCCAGGAAAGGAGGGGAAAGAGAGAGCAATGACGACATCATTAGAGGACATGGGCAGCATGAACCCGACACACAAACCATCTAACCATGCTGTGCCATGCTTGATCCTGACACTAGTGCCCAAAATAAGATAGTGTTCCCTGTCCCAGTACTAAGATCCCTCACTTTGGCAAGGTGGTTAGTGGTTGGCTGCCCATTTTACTCGCAAAAGCTCCTTTCCATGTAAAATTCAGCATGAGTTGTACCTGCAACAAGCCAGCTGTCTTTGAGCAGCTTCCCGGTCACACTAAAATCAAAGGAAATTAATATATCACTTCAGTGAAATGAAGCTTTGTTTCCTGACAAAAAATATCAATACTGTAATTTTGTTTCTCATATATTTTGTATCCTGTGATGGAAAAGGAAAAAAAAACATAATTGCCTCTAACTCGTGACTCCACAGGCCATTTGTTTGCGGTAGGTGCATCAAGCTTAAAATTACGAAAATTCAATTGCCTCAGTCCTTCCTTTGTGACATGCTTTAAAAGAGAGGCTCTAAGTTAAATTCAAGATGAAGGCAGCACCAGGAAGAATAGATTCATTTGCGTCATGGCAGTGTGCATTTTTGCCTGAATGTAAATACAAAGCAGTCTTTTACTGGCTTTTCACCCCATTGATAATCGGAGGCCGGGCAACTTAACCAGATATAGGAGGTAAAAATCTTGGGCCCTTCTAATGCACTCCTGCTGTCTACTTCATACACGCTCCCCCATGCCCCTGGGGAGAGGACTCCCGGGGTGGGAGTTGCCTCATCCTTGGCCATGGAACCCAGCGGGAGACCGGAATGTCCAGCGAAGGAAGGCACAAGTAGGGTCCACCTGGGCGATTGAGGCCTGAGTTGTGGCCTGACCCTGCCAAAGATATGAAAAATTAAGCAGGTCTTACTGGCCTTCTTATAACAGGGACTGGTGGGCACACTGACAATATCAATCTGGGAGCCCCTGGGGTACCCCTCCCCCCACCCTATCACCACTTTGGGATTCCCGGTGGGTGTGCCCCAAGTGGCACAGGCACCTGCCATTAATATTAGTTATTGTTATTAATCTTCTACAATCTTCTGCCTTCAGGTAAGTTTCTCCTTAAATTCCTGCAGCAGCTGGGGTCAGTCGGTTTCTGAGGTTTATTGACCGGTTTGGCCGCTGGCCAGGATTTCCATCCTTCCCAGTTAGAATAACTGTTGGGGTCCCAGTGACATCATGGTATGACGGTAAGTTGATTTCCACGATTTTAGCTGCATACCCGCTCCACTCCTGCAGGCAGGTAGGGTTAAAATTGAAGTCTAAATTGAATTCATAACCTTGATAGTGTCTTACATTATAGACATTGGCCCTTTACATAGGTTTCTCAAAATCATATGCCAGCTATTTTTAGCACCAGTATTCACTACATTACCTTTCTCAGTATTAAATGCCATCTGACTTTCATCTTACATCCAGTTGCTGGGTCTCTGTAGCTCCCTTTGAACATCAGTCTTCTCAGAACATCCTGTTTCCCCATCGCTTATGATTGCTAGTTCTCTTTCCTTTTACACGTTTCATGTTCAATAATTCACTGTTAAATGGGCACTGTATTTTTCATTAAGAAATGTTCGACAAACCTTTCTTCCTGTTTTTGTCAAATACCACATCATGTTGAAGCAAATCATTGTTAAAGAGTTGAAGAGTATCACTGCACCATGAAATTACCACTGTATCAATTTGCATATGATGGAAATAACCTGCAGCTGCTCCCCAGTTCTTCCTGCCCCAGTAAAAAGCCACCACCTCTTTAGGCGCATCTATACTTCATCCAGTTTGTGGAGAATGGCATCTGTTAGCCGTTCCCCTGCTTCAACATTGGGACTAGGGAGCAGGTCTCAGTAGAGGCCCTGGGATTCACCTTTTTGTGTAGCTCACAGAAAGCAAACACTCCAGGCCTGCATTTGCACAACTATAATCAGCTTCCAACAGCAGAATCATCGACCCGTGTTATTGTGAGTACAATGCAGTCAGGGCCTGACTCTGGGCTTGTTTACTCTGTGAAATACAGTCAGCCGTGCTCCTATAGCACATTTTAACTGAGTCACCGGACCCAAGAGTTTTGTTTCTTTCCTGCTGTGACACTAAATAAGCATTGATTCCAGTATTAAGTTATTCTTAAACCAGGGGTAGCTTTATTGCTGCAATCTTAACACTTTGAACCAAAATAACCTCCCTCAAGCACAATTTTAACTGAAAATTAAACATTTGCAAATATCAGTTTTGGGAGGATACAGAGGTGAACACAAATAATCCCAAGTTTCAGCAGTTTAAGTTTTGAAGAAAGTTTGAGAATTTGGACCTTTTTTCTCTTTGATATGATCTTGTGGTAGTGACCTTAGTGACGTTTCCAAGATTATGAAGGCAATTGGTCAACTGAATTCAGGTGAGTTGTTCATTTTGGTGAGAGGTTCAAATGCCAGGGGACAGATTAAAAATAGAAGGTGAGGAGAACTTTCTCACCAAGAGGGTAACAGAGTTAGGGAGTAAGTTACTCAGAAAGTATTGAGGCAGACAGTATAAATGAGGTTGTTTGTGGAGAGAAAGTACTAGGTCCATGATCCGTGCTGAATTAGCTGATGGCAGCCAGGACAGTGGCTGGGGTTGGAGCTGCCATTGTCCAGTGTCCCATGGGCTAGAAATATAAGAACATAAGAACATAAGAATTAGGAACAGGAGTAGGCCATCTAGCCCCTCGAGCCTGCTCCGCCATTCAACAAGATCATGGCTGATCTGGCCGTGGACTCAGCTCCACCTACCCGCCCTCTCCCCGTAACCCTTAATTCCCTTATTGGTTAAAAATCTATCTATCTGTGACTTGAATACATTCAATGAGCTAGCCTCAACTGCTTCCTTGGGCAGAGAATTCCACAGCTTCACAACCCTCTGGGAGAAGAAATTCCTTCTCAACTCGGTTTTAAATTGGCTCCCCCGTATTTTGAGGCTGTGCCCCCTAGTTCTAGTCTCCCCTACCAGTGGAAACAACCTCTCTGCCTCCATCTTGTCTATCCCTTTCATGATTTTAAATGTTTCTATAAGATCACCCCTCATCCTTCTGAACTCCAACGAGTAAAGACCCAGTCTACTCAATCTATCATCATAAGGTAACCCCCTCATCTCCGGAATCAGCCCAGTGAATCGTCTCTGTGCCCCCTCCAAAGCCAGTATATCCTTCCTTAAGTAAGGTGACCAAAACTGCACGCGGTACTCCAGGTGCGGCCTTACCAATACCCTATACAGTTGCAGCAGGACCTCCCTGCTTTTGTACTCCATCCCTCTCGCAACAAAGGCCAACATTCCCTTCGCCTTCCTGATTACCTGCTGCACCTGCAAACTAACTTTTTGGGATTCATGTACAAGGACCCCCAGGTCCCTCTGCATCTCAGCATGTTGTAATTTCTCCCCATTCAAATAATATTCCCTTTTACTGTTTTTTTCCCAAGGTGGATGACCTCACACTTTCCGACATTGTATTCCATCTGCCAAACCTTCGCCCATTCGCTTAACCTATCCAAATCTCTTTGCAGCCTCTCTGTGTCCTCTACACAACCCGCTTTCCCACTAATCTTTGTGTCATCAGCAAATTTTGTTACACTACACTCTGTCCCCACTTCCAGGTCATCTATGTATATTGTAAACAGTTGTGGTCCCAGCACCGATCCCTGTGGCACACCACTATCCACCGATTTCCAACCCGAAAAGGACCCATTTATCCCGACTCTCTGCTTTCTGTTCGCCAGCCAATTCTCTATCCATGCTAATACATTTCCTCTGACTCCGCGTACCTCTATCTTCTGCAGTAACCTTTTGTGTGGCACCTTATCGAATGCCTTTTGGAAATCTAAATACACCACATCCATCGGTACACCTCTATCCACCATGCTCGTTATACCCTCAAAGAATTCCAGTAAATTAGTTAAACATGATTTCCCCTTCATGAATCCATGCTGCGTCAGCTTGATTGCACTATTCCTATCTAGATATCCCGCTATTTCTTCCTTAATGATAGTTTCAAGCATTTTCCCCACTACAGATGTTAAACTAACCGGCCTATAGTTACCTGCCTTTTGTCTGCTCCCTTTTTTAAACAGAGGCGTTATATTAGCTGCTTTCCAATCCACTGGTACCTCTCCAGAGTCCAGAGAATTTTGGTAGATTATAACGAATGCCTCTGCTATAACTTCCGCCATCTCTTTTAATACCCTGGGATGCATTTCATCAGGACCAGGGGACTTGTCTACCTTGAGTCCCATTAGCCTGTCCAGCACTACCCCCCTAGTGATAGTGATTGTCTCAAGGTCCTCCCTTCCCACATTCCCGTGACCAGCAATTTTTGGCATGGTTTTTGTGTCTTCCACTGTGAAGACCGAAGCAAAATAATTGTTTAACGTCTCAGCCATTTCCACATTTCCCATTATTAAATCCCCTTTCTCATCTTCTAAGGGACCAACATTTACTTTAGTCATTCTTTTCCGTTTTATATATCTGTAAAAGCTTTTACTATCTGTTTTTATGTTTTGCGCAAGTTTACCTTCGAAATCTATCTTTCCTTTCTTTATTGCTTTTTTAGTCATTCTTTGCTGTTGTTTGAAATTTTCCCAATCCTCTAGTTTCCCACTAACCTTGGCCACCTTATACGCATTGGTCTTTGATTTGATACTCTCCTTTATTTCCTTGGTTATCCACGGCTGGTTATCCCTTCTCTTACCGCCCTTCTTTTTCACTGGAATATATTTTTGTTGCGCACTATGAAAGAGCTCCTTAAAAGTCCACCACTGTTCCTCAATTGTGCCACCGTTTAGTCTGTGTTTCCAGTTTACTTTAGCCAACTCTGCCCTCATCCCACTGTAGTCCCCTTTGTTTAAGCCTAGTACGCTCGTTTCTGACACAACTTCCTCACCCTCAATCTGTATTACAAATTCAACCATACTGTGATCACTCATTCCGAGAGGATCTTTTACTAGGAGGTTGTTTATTTTTCCTGTCTCATTACATAAGATAGCTTGCTCCCTTGTAGGTTCTGTTACATACTGTTCTAAGAAACAATCTCATATGCATTCTATGAATTCCTCCTCCAGGCTACCCCATGCAATTTGAGTTGACCAATCGATATGTAGGTTAAAATCCCCCACGACTACTGGCGTTCCTTTTTCACATGCCTCCATTATTCCCTTGATTATTGCCCGCCCCACCGTGAAGTTATTATTTGGGGGCCTATACACTATGCCCACCAATGACTTTTTCCCCTTATTATCTCTAATCTCCACCCACAATGATTCAACATTTTGTTCATTAGAGCCAATATCGTCTCTCACAACTGCCCTGATATCATCCTTTATTAACAGAGCTACCCACCTCCTTTCCCTTCTTGTCTATCTTTCCGATCATCAGATACCCCTGTATGTTTAATTCCCAATCTTGGCCACCCTGCAACCATGTTTCTGTAATGGCCACCAAATCATACCCATTTGTAATGATTTGTGCCGTCAACTCATTTACTTTATTTTGAATGCTGCATGCATTTAGGTAGAGTGTTTTAATCCTAGTTTTTAAACCATGATTTTTAGTTTTGACCCCCTCCTGCAGCCCATTTATATTCAGTGGCCCTTTTTGTTTTTTGCCTTCGGTTTCTCTGCCCTCCACTTTTACTCATCTCCTTTCTGTCTTTTGCTTTTGTCTCCTTTTTGTTTCCCTCTGTCTCCCTGCATTGGTTCCAATCCCCCTGCCAAATTAGTTTAACTCCTCCCCAACAGCACTTGCAAACACTCCCCCTAGGACATTGGTTCTGGTCCTGCCCAAGTGCAGACCGTCCGGTTTGTACTGGTCCCACCTCCCCCAGAACCGGTTCCAATGCCCCAGGAATTTGAATCCCTCCCTGCTGCACCACTGCTCAAGCCACGTATTCATCTGTGCTATCCTGCGATTCCTACTCTGACTAGCAATCCCGAGATTACTACTTTTGAGGTCCTACTTTTTAATTTAGCTCCTAGCTCCTTAAATTCGTCTCGTAGGACCTCATCCTTTTTTTTACCTATGTCGTTGGTACCAATGTGCACCACGACAATTGGCTATTCTCCCTCCCTTTTTAGAATGTCCTGCACCCGCTCCGAGACATCCTTGACCCTTGCACCAGGGAGGCAACATACCATCCTGGAGTCTCGGTTGCAGCCACAGAAACGCCTATCTATTCCCCTTACAATTGAATCCCCCATCACTATCGCTCTCCTACTCTTTTTCCTGCCCTCCTGTGCAACAGAGCCAGCCACGGTGCCATGAACTTGGCTGCTGCTGCCCTCCCCTGATGATTCATCCCCCTCAACAGTACTCAAAGCAGTGTATCTGTTTTGCAGGGAGATGACCACAGGGGACCCCTGCACTATCTTCCTTGCACTGCTCTTCCTGCTGGTCTTCCATTCCCTACCTGGTTGTGGACCCTTCACCTGCGGTAAGACCAACTCGCTACACGTGCTACTCACGTCATTCTCAGCATCGTAGATGCTCCAGAGTGAATCCACCCTCAGCTCCAATTCCGCAACGTGGTCCGTCAGGAGCTGGAGGTGGATACACTTCCTGCACACATAGTCGTCAGTGTCCCTGAGTTCCCACATGGTCCCATATGAAGTAAGCATCCAGTGACCCTGCTGGAAAGCGTGTATGAACATCTTTTGAGGAAGGAATCAGGCTCAGGTGTGATGCCCCCTGCTGTCAAATAGCCTACTGACACTCACCGTCCAGGCTTACACATGAAGAACAGCCGCCCGGATGAAGTACCAGAGGGCGGTCACTTTCTGCGGACCATCACCTTCAGGAGAGGAGCGAAAGAAAAAAACATTCATATCACAGAGCGGGAAGTTCAGATAATATGTGCACATCAAAAAGAAAATAGATTAAAAAAAACATTGCTGCAGTAATACAAGGGTGACAGAACGTAAAGAGTAACTTCCTGTTTAATGGGAAAATAATGAGCCTTAAAAACTGCCGCGCCCGAAAGTACAAATATTTGTTGTCAGATTATGCACTTGAGTCTTTTCATTTGCGAGTAAATTGCAGTGATGCTGAGATTATATTAAACGATTTGAATCATGTTCGCTAAGTGATAAGAATCTCATTACTACACAGCCGATTTGACAGTTTGCCTGTCACAACATGCTGACAGGTGGTGCTCCGCTTGACTACAGTTTTTTCCAGTTAATACAGAGATCTCCGTGATGTAGTGTTCATTGCCTGCGGGGCACTCGCTGCGTCTGCTCTGTGTACCGATTGTACCAGCAACAGGTATTGCACTGACAGATGGGATCAACAGCCCTCCCCTTTAATCTCTCTTATTTGAGAAAAAAAATACATGACCGTGATAAAGTCGGGTCTTTTATTTTGTGAACTGATGTCACCCAGGCACACGCTTTTGTGCAGTTACTAATGTGTTCACGGTAGTTGCTGTGTGTGTGTGTGTGTGTGTGTGTGTTGTGGCCTTGAACAGCTCAGCGCTGCACTCTCATCTGCTGGCTCTCGGCTCTATATGGGCAACACACAGACTGGAGTGTGTTACAAGGCTCCTCGCATTCTCCTGCCGCTCACAGGCTTTAAAAGCCAAGCTTGGCATCACTGCTTCCTGATTAACCTCACCCTCTCTCCTACTTTATTGGCCTGTGTGTGTTACCCTTTGTGTAAACACACTTAATCCTGACTGCTAATAGTATAACACACTGTTACCCTCTCTGCAAAATATTTCTTGATAAACGTACAGAGTAATGGAATATTTCCTAAGTTGTCATTATTTTTCAAAATTTACAAATTGTATTGCATGCGCCATTTTGGAGCAGAGGCCTTGCACTGCGGGGAACTGCTCGTTTCTGTTTAAACCACGTTTTGTCTAGTCTGCAACTCTGCACACGCAGTGATTCAAATACTTCAATCACAGGTGCAAATCAAAAGGAGGTTTAAACAAACTTCTAAAATAATTATCAGTAATTAAAGGGGCAAGTGTCTCCTTGAAGGATGACAACGTCAAGAGTTAGTTCAGGTGTATCCTTATAAGAAAGATGGTTTTTTTTTTAAGTTTCTTCCCTTCTCTTCTGAATGCTGTAACTCACATCAGCTCATGGTTCCATAGGCTTCAGCAACAGCTTAAATTTTCACATAAAAGTGCATCGTAGGGCCCTTTACAACGTGGAGAAAGTGAGGCCGAAATTCCTGGTGGGTTCTCCAAGTCTTTCTCCTCCTTTATGATCCCCCTTAAAACTGATCTCTTTGACCAAGCTTTTAGTCATCTTTCCTAATGACTCCTTCTTTGGCTTGGTGTCAATTTTTGTTTGATTACACTTCTGTGTTAAAGGCACTATTTAAATGCAAGTTGTTGTCATATCCTGCAAATCCCCTGGGAGGACAGATGCACCAACATTAGTGTCCTTGACCAGGCCAACATCCCCGGCATCAAACAACTGACCACACTTGATCAGTTCCGTTGGGTGGGCCATATTGTTTGCATGCCTGACACAAGACTCCCAAAGCAAGCACTCTACTCGGAACTCCTACACCGCAAGCGAAACAGGTGGACAGAGGAAAGATTACAGGGACACTCTCAAAGCCTCCTTGATAAAAATGCAACATCCCCACTGACACCTGGGCGTCCCTGGCCATAGATCGCCCTAAGTGGAGGAGCCCTAAGTGGAGGAAGAGCATCTGGGAGGGCGCTGAGCACCTCGAGTCTCGTCGCCGAGAGCATGCAGAAACCAAGCGCAGGCAGCGGAAGCAGTGTGTGGTAAACCAGTCCCACCCACCCTTTCCT
This sequence comes from Pristiophorus japonicus, assembly GCF_044704955.1. Taxonomy (NCBI): domain Eukaryota; kingdom Metazoa; phylum Chordata; class Chondrichthyes; family Pristiophoridae; genus Pristiophorus; species Pristiophorus japonicus. Next base: position 47,394,407 of record NC_091985.1, on the reverse strand, counting down.
TCAACAACTGTCTGTCCCACCAGTGACAGAGACTGTAATTCCTGTATTGGACTGTTCAGTCACCTAAGCACTCACTTTTAGAATGGAAGCAAGTCTTGTTTTGAGGGACTGCCTATGATGATGATCTTGTCATATAAGTGTTCATTGTATTCAAACGAAGAAAACATTGATGACACAGTGAGACCCTGATCTCACAGGGCGGTTGGTGATTTCGGTTAAACTCGTGTGATCTGTGTCGAGTGCAGCATGAAAAACAGTCTCATTACCATTTTGATGAATTTGCTGGACCGGGTAGAATAGATAAAATGGCTCGAGGGTTCAAACAGGCAGAGAATGTCAATCAGTATCTCGTATTATTGAAGGAGTAATGTCCAATCGTTTTCACCCTGTCCCCGGTAGCTGAGGAGTCTAGCTGCAGCTCGGTCAGACCTTTATCCATGACACTAGCATCAGTGCCAGAACAGCAGAAATAAATCGGCCTTTAAATTCAATGCAATTTTGGTGTTTCTGCACCATGTGAAGTCGGTTCTTGCCTTCAGACTCATCATCATCACAGGCAGTCCCTCGAAACGAGGATGACTTGCTTTCACACCGAAAACGGATGAGTTCACAGGTGTTTCAATGATATTCCGGATCCCGAACTACATCCTGAAGGGTGGAAGATGCCTGTGCGTGGGTTTTTTTAATGTGTGGTGGCCATTGCACCCCAACCACCACACGGGCTTCACAGAGCTAGGTCTTGGTCCAATGGCAAGGATTAACCAAGACGACTGGAGACCAGCTCTGCTGCACGGACCGAGTGCACACACATATCGCAGTGTGGGCTGGCCCGTGCTGCCCCTGGGCCCTCGCCTCTTCTGGGCCCTGAACTTTTGCCTCTCCTGGGCCCCGATCACATCCCTCTACGGACTCTTGTCGCTCCTTCGTCCCGACCTCGCCGCTCCTGCTGCACCCACCTGCGCTGCAATCAGCCGTCACCCTCCTGCAGCAGCATGCGTTGCTCCCTGCAGTGGCATGCCGCGCACGCCACCCCCTCTAATGGCCCCAGCCTGCTGATGGTCTTGTCTCATAGCAGTGCAGGGAATGGATGGCTATTAGCTCGCATTAACGTCTCATACTAAACATAGAACAACCATTGTTCCTCTCCACAACATTTCCTATCAGGTCTGAAGTCAAAGCATTTCACTTTACTGAAATTGTTAACTGGTTCCATCCAATTGCAACTTTGCTAATAAGCAGTAAAACCTGTTCTTCCACTTCATTAGAATGAGAGGTGCAAGAAGCAGTCAGTTTGCGAACACTTTGAAAAACAGCTTCTTCCAATGCAGTCTGTTATCCTCAGTGAGATCAAACCACAATTCATTGATTCTCTTTCCCTCATTTCAGTAGGTATTTATACAGAATATTTTAAAGCCTATGAAGTCCTTGGCTTTGTTGTTCAATAATTTATTGGATGATGAGAAAGTGATGACTTGGCAGAATATTGTGCAGAAATATATCTGCCTATGTGAACTGTGCGATATCCTTTCTGCTAACAACATTATATTTATTTCATCTTTAGAAGGTAAAGTCCTTAGTAAATGAAGGTTTCCTTCCTCAAAGAATGTCCTCGCTCCGAATAGCAAAATAGCAATCAGAGAGTTTGAAAAATTGGCCCAGAAATTCCAATCGAGGTCTTCCTTTAAGCAAACTACTGAAAAAAGGAAAAAAAATGCGCACTTACCTGAAAGTGCTGCGCCCGCTCGAACTTCCGATCTTGAGGCCTTCACTCACTGCGCATCGGAGCACGTGCACATTGGGACATCCGGATGCTGGAACTGGAGTCACATGGCTCTGAGCAGCCAATCAAGGTACAGTATTTTCTCATTCATAATAATGGGAACTCCGTAAGTTGGAGTTCCCATTATTATGAATGAGAACCCCCCCCCCACCAAACACACAAAACACTAATAAAAAAATAGAAAAATTCACTACATATTTAAGATTCATTTAAATTAAAGTTCTTATAAAAAAAAATATTTTCGCAACTTTTTAAAAAGTTTTTTTAGTTATGCCTTAAAATAAACTTACCGCAGTGGGGAGGGTTTTTAACAATGAAATGTGTTTTTATAACTTTATTTTAAAATGTTTTTGTGTATTTTTAAACACTTGCATCTGTAAAAGTAGGCTATACACCTGCTTTTTCAGGCACAAGATTTTTGAGGATATTTGCTGGGCAAGATATGTGTAAATATCGCAAATCTTGCCCTGCAAGTGTCCTCACTCCCGATATGCACGAGATCCATCAAGCCAGAAACTTGACAGATCGGAAAAGCCGGTTATCAGCGCATGCGCATTGTGCGCTGAAAACCGGCTTTTCCAATGCCTTCCCGGGTCCGTAGAAACTTTGTACGGACCCGGGACATCGGAATTTCAGGTTCATTATCTCACAATTTAGTTAGTGATTGCTTGGTTGAAATTCCAATATAAAGTTCTGCCTTGGCTACTTGAGAAGCTCTGGGTAAATCACATTCAAATTTTATTGGTTTGGAAAGTGCATCATGCTTATAAAAAACCTACTTGACACTGTTTCCAGATGGCTACATGATTGTTGCAATTTTTTTAAGCAAATTGAAATACCGATATGAAGTGCTCTGCTGCCAACATTGTAACCATGTACATATTTTAGCACTGAAAGGAATCCTGTTAACCAGTGAAAAGCTGTGTGTCTTATCCAGCTGATGCTTCCATTCCACAGAAAAATTGATAAAGATGTTTCCCCTTTGACAACATATCCAGATACTTGGAGCTGTAAATTTAAGGCCCAGGTATTGATAGGTGGGGTCAAAATGCTCAAACCATAATTTTGCCAGAATTACGCTGGAAATCCTATTTACGCAAGGTTTCTGCCATACTGCCAGTGAAGTTACAGTGGTGAAGCAGTGAGGAAATTCTCAGACATTTGCAACATGAGAGGGTGGCTCCAGTCACAGTTTGCTGTTGTTGAAATGTGCCACTGATATAATCAGACCTTAAATTGAACCATTGCAAAATTTCACCAATTCTTATAAATTCAGTGAAAATTTTTAGTTTTACTCCTGCTTTGATTGGCACTAACACGGTCGCTATTTAAGAACATAAGAAATAGGAGCTGGAGTAGGCCATTTGGCCCCTCGAGTTGCTCCACCATCCAACTAGATTATGGTTGATCTTCTACCTCAACTCCACCTTTCCGCACTATCTCTAAATCCTTTAATTCCCTTTCAATATGGCCCAGTGATTATCTAACACCAAAGTATGTAATACAGCCCCCGTTGTGAAATTCTGATATCACATTCTCTTCCATATCATGAATTCATGAGCCACTAAACCCAGCAGAACTGTAATAAACCTTTGATTCCTGTCAGACTTGAGGAAGTCCACTGGCCAGAACAAAGGGAGGGAAAGAGAGAAAGAAAGGGAGGGAAAGGTGGAGGGCATAAGAGATTTATATTTGTATGGTGGGTCTGTCTACAGGAAACTGTAAAATTTGTTGTTGGCAAATCCACATGTGTGCTTCTTCTTCTTAGACAGTCCTTCGGAGTCGAGGATGACTTGCTTCCACACTAATGAGTTCTCAGGTGACGGATGAGTCCAATGCGGGACCTACAGTCTCTATCACAGGTGGGGCAGATGGTGGTTGGAGGGTTGGCTGGGTAGGGTGCCTGGGTTGTCATGTGCTCCTTCAGCTGTTTGAACTTGGCTTCTGTGTGCTCCCGACAAAGAGACTCAAGGTGTTTGATGCCTTCCCGGATGCTTCTCCTCCACTTTGAGTGGTCTTGGGCCAGAGATTCCCAGGTGTTGGTGGGGATATTGCACTTTTTCAAGGAGGCTTTGAGGGTGTCCTTGAAGCATTTGCTCTGCCCACCTGGGACTCACTTGCTGTGTCGGAGCTATAGGTAGAGCGCTTGTTTTGGGAGTCTAGTATCAGGCATGCGGATGATGTGGCCCATCCATCGGAGCTGATCAAGCGTGGTCAATGCTTCGATGCTGGAGATGTTGGCCTGAGCGAGAACACTGACGTTGGTGCACCTATCCTGCCAATGGATTTGCAGGATCTTGCGGAGGCAGCGTTGGTGGTACTTTTCCAGGACTTTGAGGTGCCTACTGTACATTGTCCACGTCTCTGAAACATATAGGAGGGCGGGTATCACTACTACTCTGTAGACCATGAGCTTGGTGCCGGGTTTGAGGTCCTGGTCTTCAAACACTCTCTTCCTCAGGCGACCGAAGGCTGCACTGGCACACTGAAGGCAGTGTTGGACTTCGTCATCGACATCTGCCCTTGTTGACAGTAGGCTCCCGAGGTATGGAAAATGGTCCACATTGTCCAGGGCCTCGTCATGGGTCTTGATAATCAGGGCCAGTACTATATGGTGTGGGCAGGTTGGTAGAGAACCTTTGTCTTACGGATGTTTGGTGTAAAGCCCATACTCAGTGGAGGTGTTGACGATGGTTTGGAGTTCGACCTCCGAGTGTGAGCAAATGCAAACGGGACACATGTGCAGAAGAGCAGTAAATGCACAGAAGTGCTTTCCCACAGTACTCTATGGGGTGACAGTGTTGATAGTTTAAAAACCCATGCTTATTTTTTCTGCTAAACATTGTCTAACATTGACACAATCGTGGCTTAATCGTGGGAAGAATGGGTTTCAATTCATAGGGCACTGGCACCAGTACTTGGGAAAGAGGGAGCTGTTCCGCCAGGACGGGCTCCGCTTAAACCAGGCTGGGACCAACATCCTGGTGAATCGAATAACTAGGGCTGTAGATAGGGCTTTAAATGAAAAAAGGTGGGGAAATGTAGAAATCTAAAGAAAAAGGTCAATGCAATAGAGCAGTGTGGCGGTTTGGGTAAAAATAGCAGAGTGTGACAGGAAAGGACAGAGAGTTCAATGGTAGCAGTGCAGCAGAGAATAAGGTCAAAGCAGGGAATAATGGTAAAAAGTTTAAATTAGAGGCTCTTTATATGAATGCACAAGACATTGATAACAAGATAGCTGAACTAGTGGCACAAATAGAGACAAATGGGTTTGATCTAATAGCCATTATAGAGACGTGGTTGTAGGTGACCAAGGTTGGGAACTAAATGTTCCAGGGTACTTGTCATTTTGAAAAGACAAGTAGAATGGAAAAGGAGGGGGGGGGGCAGCACTAATAATAAAGGATGACATAAGGACAGTAGAGAGAAAGAATCTCGGCTCGGAAGTATGGGTGGAGTTAAGGAATAACAAGAGACAGAAAACATTAGTGGGAGTAGTATATAGGCGCCCTAACAGTAGCTATACCATTGGGCAGAATATTAATCAAGAAATAATAGGAGCTTGTAACAAAGGTAATGCAATAATCGTGGGGGACTTAAAACTTTATATAGACTAGGCAAATCAAATTGGCAAAGGTAGTCTGGAGGATGAGTTCATGGAATCCATTCAGAACAGTTTTCCAGAACCAGGGTACAGGCTATTTTAGATCTTGTAATTGTGTAATGAGTCAGGATTAATTAGCAATCTCATAGTAAAGGATCCTCTGGGGCAGTGCGACCATAATCTGATGGAATTTCACATTAAGTTTGAGAGTGACTTGCCTAAGTCCAAAACTAGAGTCTTAAACTTAAATAAAGCCAATTACATAGGTATGAAGGGCAAGTTGGCTAAAGTAGATTGGAAAAATAGATTAAAAGGTATTATAATTCGCAACAAAAATAAATTCCATTGAGAAACAAAAATTCCACAGGAAAAGTGATCCATCCGTGGCTAATGAAAGAAGTTAAGGACAATATTAGATTGAAAGAAGAAGCTTTTAATGTTGTGAAGAATAGTAGTAAGCCTGAGGATTGGGAGAGTTTCAGAAACCAGCAAAGGACGACCAAAAAATTGATTGAAAGGAAAAAAATAGACTATGAGAAAAAACTAGCTAGAAATATAAAAACAGATTGTAATAGCTTCTACAAGTATATAAAAAGGAAGAGTGTAGCAAAAGTAAACATTGGTCCCTTAGAGAACGAAGCAGGATAAATTATTATGGGGAATAAGGAAATGGCAACGATGTTAAACAAATATTTTGTATCTGTCTTAGAAGATGCAAAAAGCATACATAAAATGGTGGGGAACCAAGGGTCTAATGAGGGTGAGGAACTTAATGTAATTAATATAAGTAGAGAAAAAGTGCTAGAGAAACCAATGGGACTAAAAACCGACAATTCCCCTGGACCTGGCGGCCTACATCCTAGAGTTCTAAAAGAGGTGGTTGCAGAGATAGTGGATGCATTGGTTTTGATCTTCCAAAATTCCCTAGATTCTAGAATGGTCCCAACGGATTGGAAGGTAGCAAATGTAACACTGCTAGTCAACAAAGAAGGGAGAGAGAAAACAGGGAGCTACAGGCCAGTTAGCCTGACATCAGTCTTCTGGGAAATGTTGGAATCCATTGTTAAGGAAGTGGTATCAGGGCACTTCGAAAATCATAACATGAGGCAGAGTCAACTTGGTTTTATGAAAGGAAAATCATGTTTGACAACTTTATTAGAATTCTTTTAAGGATGTAACTAGCAGGGTAGATAAAGGGGACCCAGTGGATGTAGTGTATTTGGATATCCAAAAGGCATTCGATGAGGTGCCACATAAAAGGTTATTATACAAGATAAAGGCTCATGGGGTTGGGGACAAGATAATAGCATGGATAGAGGATTGGTTAATGGTTAGAAAACAGAGAGTGGAGATAAACAGGTTATTTTCAGGTTGGCAGGCTGTATCTAGTGGGGTGCCGCAAGGATCAGTGCTGGTGCCTCAGCTATTTACAATCTATATTAATGACCTAAATGAAGGGACCAAGTATAATGTATCCAAGTTTGCTCATGATACAAAGCTTGGTGGGATAGTAAGCTGTGAGGAGAACGTAAAGAGTCTGCAAAGAGATATAGACAGACTAAGTGAAAGGGCAGTAAGCTGGCAGATGGAGTATAATATAGGGAAATGTGAGGTTATTCACTTTGGTAGAAAGAATAGAAAAACAGGATATTTTTTAAATGATGAGAACATTTTAAATGTTGGTATTCAGAGAGATTTGAGTGTCCTCATGAAAGAAACACAGAAAGCTAACATGCAGGTACAGCAAGCAATAAGGAAGACAAGTGAGTATGTTGGCCTTTATTGCAAGGTGGTTAGAGTATAAGAGTAAGGAAGTCCTGCTACAACTGTACAAGGCCATGGTGAGACCACACCTGGAGTACTGTGCGCAGTTTTGGTCTCCTTATCTAAGGAAGGGTATACTTGCCATAGAGATGGTACAACAAAGGTTCACAAGATTGATTCCTGGGATGAGAAGTTGTGTAGAATGGGCCTATACACTCTGGAGTTTAGAAGAATGAGAAAGAAAAGGAAGAAAGAAAGACTTGCATTTATATAGCGCCTTTCACGACCACTGGACATCTTAAAGCGCTTTTCAGCCAATGATATGCTTTTAAAGTGTAGTGACTGTCGTAATGTGGGAAACGCAGCAGCCAACTTGCATACAGCAAACTTCCACAAACAGCAATGTGATATTGACCAGATAATGCTTTTGTTATGTTGATTGAGGGATAAATATTGGCCAGGACACTGAGGATAACTCCCTTGATCTTCTTCAAAATAGTGCCATGGGATCTTTTATGTCCACCTGAGAGGGCAGATGGGGCCTCGGTTTAACGTCTCATCCAATGGAATTATACAGTGGGTTGAAAGGCACCAGCAGTTAAATTGTTAACAGTTTTATTTTTTTCTGTAGAGATCCGAAAGCTTTAGGATCTGTGAATAGATCAAATACTTTAATCATGTTGAAGACAACATTCTCCATGCCTACTACAAAACCCATCCAATCTGTAGTCATGCTTAAATTGTATAGGCCTTCTCCTTTCCTGAAGGATAAAATCAAATCAGTTGGAGTTTTGCTGCCTGACATTTTTATCCTTATGATTCATGGATGCGTTGGTTTTCAATAGTGCACATTCTTGTTCGCCATCATCTGAAATTTCATCAGGCTTTCTCTTTTTCTCATAAATGAAGATAATTGCAACAAGCACAATCACCTCAGCAACGATTCCCAAAAAGGGCCAGAGAGCATCAAAACGGCCACAAACTTGAAGGTGAATGGTCTCCACCAATCTCATTGGTGGCATTGCAGGAGTAGTCTCCTTAGTCTTCTTCAATATCCAGTGAATAGATGCGCAACTCAGTCTTATTTCCTGCACTCCTGATCTGAAAATTCTTTGTTCCATTGACAGTTAACTCAAAACTGGCTTTAGTTTCCCGGGGACCATGACCAGTTCTCAACTGGTGGATACTCGCTGCTCTTGCATGTCAACACTCCAACATCTCTCTCATTTCCATGTTCAGATTTCTTGTTGCTGTTCACAGCAGGTAGAGCTTTCACATGGATGGTATTATTGACAGCAGGTGAAGAGAAATAATAACAGCTGTATTCCCCTGAATGTTTTGCATCAACAGCATTCAGTTTGTATTCCATAATTGTTGATGCCTCTTTATCACTAGTTTCTGGGATATCCACGTCATCCTTTTTCCACACACGCCCTTCAATAGTTGAAGGTGGATATGTCAGGTTGCAGCGAAGTATCGTTTCCGAGAGGTGATCTTGTTGAAACATTTAAGATTCTGAAGGGGATTGACAGGGTAAATGCTGAAAGATTGTTTCCCCTGGCTGTAATGTCTAGAACTAGGGGGCATTTTCTCAGGATAAGGGATAGGTCATTTAAGACTGAGATGAGGAGGAATTTCTTCACTCAGAGGGTTGTGAATCGTTTGAATTCTCTACAACAAAAGGCTGTGGATGCTGAGTCTCTGAGTATATTCAAGGTTGAGATCGGTAGATTTTTGGACTCGAGGGGAATCAAGGAGATATGGGGCTCGACTTTCCACTTAGATCGTTAGGGCCCAAAAAATGGGTGATGTTCCACCCTTAGCGATGTTTTAGCTTTCAGGATCGCTGGAAGATCGCCCATTTTTCCGATCACTACTTTTGGCATTTTTGAGGGGGGGGGGCGACAGCCCAACGATAGCTCAGCGATGTGGACTGGGTCTTAGCGACATGAAATGGGCCTTAGCGATGTGGAAGGCAAGACATTCCTAGCAACGGCCTTTCTGCGCATGCATTATTTTTTGCAAAGAAGGTTTCCCATGATTCGGGAGGCCAGGGGTCATCTAGGCATGCGCAGAAGCTAAGGGGAGGGAGAGAGAGAGAGAGAGGAGAGTTTGGAGAGACAGAGGAGAGAGAGCCTACAGAACCTAGAGAGAGTAAAGAGAGAGTAGAAAGAAGAGATTAGAGGTTATAGAGATTAAGATTAAAATAAAAAATACTCATGTGCAATGTCGAGGAGTCGGAGAGTGGCCAGGATGTGGAAGGGAGGAGGAGGGCCAAACCCTTCTCCGACAAGGCCAACGAGGTCCTCGTCGGGGAGATGCACTCACGCTGGGTCTAATTAACCCGGGGTGGGTGTGGGAAACCTTCAGCTCAGGCCTACGGAAACTTTGGGGTGAGATTGCATCAAACGAGGAGAGGGCGTTGGTCCAGTGCCGCAAGCACTGGAACAGCCTGGTTGCTTCGGCAAGAGTAAGTATTAAATAGATTTTAAATTGTAATGATCCACATAATATATAAATCTCCCGGATTGAAATTAAGCTGGTTATTCTTGCATAGATTCCCTGCTAAGATCTGGACAGGGCTCAGAATCTGCGCCCTTTAAGTCTAATTTTGGCACCATCTCCTTTTGGGTTACGTTGGTGTATGGGGAACTACTGAACAATGAGGGGTCCAGTCACCTTTTCCCAGACTGTGCCAGTCTCTCAGGCTGCTGTCACTTACACAATGACCCAGCCTGGACTGGGGGAGAGCTGCCCTGGCTCACTGTCTGCCCTGGGACACTTTGGGACATTAGCTCACCAGCAGTCCTGATTTCTCCCCACGCCCTCCTGGGGGCCCTTCATGGAGATTGTAGTCGAGATGGTTTGTGTCAAGCATTAGATCCTAAACATGATCTTTGTTATAACCATGCATCAATTGTGGATACAAACCATATTAGCATATAACATTGGAAACTGTTGTCTTTCCATGATAGTACCTAATCAATTAATTTATGCCATGCTCTTGTCATGTTTGCAGAGGAAGATATCTAAGAATCAATCCGAGCAGAGGTACACCGGAGGAGGTCCTGCTCAACTACTTGTCCTAACGGACTTGGAGGAAGGTGCTGCGGCACTGGTGGGGACCCACAGTCACTCGGCCACCCATGGTGGTGCAGATCCCCTGGTTGTGTCCCGTGAGTAATGTGTAAAGCAGTGGTAATTCAAAGTAATGTAACAGCATTTCATTATAATATACGAATTATGTTATGTTATGCATGTAGCTTCTGTACTACTCTCAGGTTAACAACATAAGAACATAAGAAATAGGAGCAGGAGCAGGCCATCAGAGCCTGCTCTGCCATTTAATAAGATCATAGCTGATCGGATGTTGGCCTCAACTCCACTTCCCTGCCTGCTCCCCATAACCCTTCACTCCCTTATCATTCAGAAGTCTGTCTATCTCCGCCTCAAATATAGTCTCAGTTATGTTTTGCAGGTCGCCCAACTCAACAGGCGCAAAGGGAGGCCACACCTGTCCCTGTCCCCTTACAGGTGATCATAACCTCGTGTGGCGAGGAGGAGACCACCGAACCAGAGGAGGAGGAAATGGAAACACACACAGACGAGGATTTCCCCTCGCATCCCAGTGACTGTTGTACCTGCAGCCACTTAGTCGTCTTCGACAGAAGATATAGCGGGCCCAAGCGGCTTGCAGCAGGCAACCCCAAGGCATCCAATAGTGTCCACGCCAACTTCACGGAGGTTGAATTAGCGAAGTCGGCACGCGCTGTGATGGGCAGGTCCTAACGAGGACATGGTTGCGCTGTGCAGGGAGAACTTTGACCAAAGTCGAGAGCTCCTCCAGGTGTTTGGCAGGTTGACTGGGAACATTGCCACAATGTCCACTCGCATATTGGAGGGTATGGAGCACATGATTGTGGCAATGAGCCAACAGACCGCCGCCGTCCATGCCTTGCGGTATGCGACAATGTCGGGAGATGGCACTGCATCCCAAGGTGCTGTCCCACCAACCGCCAGCACAGATGCAAGTCAGGAGGGAGAACTTCGTTCTGCCTTGAAAGTTGTTTCTTTTGAAACGTCTTCTCCTCCTCCACCCCCTGAGAGGATGCTACCACCATCACCCTCCCACCACCCGCCCCCCCCCCCACCAGGCCCCCCCCCCCACAGCAGCAGGCCTTGAGGTCGCCTACTGCAAGTCGTCCTGGTCCCATTACTTGGAGATTAAAATGGGGGCCTAGGACAAGGGGCGGCTAAAGGATCTGGAGGGAAGCGTGGCCGCAGGTAGGGAGGGGAGATTGTTATTGTTATTGTTCATATTGTTAGTGTTGTTATTAAAAATTTGTTGAATGTTGGGGGTGGTAGGAGGGTGTTTTTGTATTTAAAACTTATTGTTGGGTGACTGTTCGGGGTGGGGGGGAGTTGAGTGTTATAATTTTTTTTACATAAATAGTTAAATTATTTAAAAAATCTATTGAATTTTACAAATGCTATGTGGTGCCTTCTAATAACGTAAGGTAAAACATCAATAAAATGGTTGGAAAACAATGGCCAGGTCAGGCCAGGAAGTTTATAAAGTCCATCCTGCGAGCGTAAAGGGCTTTAGTCACCTGTCGAATGCAGCAATGTGTGGCGTGCTGAGAGATACCACAGATGTCGCCAGCTGAGGCCCGAAGGGAGCCCGATGTGTGGAAGGAAAGTGCCGCAGTAGCATTCACCTGAACAGGCAGTATGGTCCTGATGGTGCTGGCAGGCTGCAGATCTCCCTTGATGAGCTGGCATATCTCAGTGATGACCTCCTTTAGGAAGCGCAGCCTTCTAAGGCACGTGTTATCGGACAAGTTCAGGTATGATCGCTTATCCCTGTAAGTGTGTCGGGTGTAAGGTCTCCTCCTCATCAGCAGTCTGCCATCTCTTTGATTGGGCACATAATGCTCTTCAATAAACCTTCTCCCATCTTCAGTCTGCAGTATGTGATTAGTGACCAATACAGGTAGAGAAATTACAGACCCCATCACTATAAATCGCTATAAATGCCTAAATGTGTCCTCAACACATAGAAATGTGATTAGATGATTGGCAAGAGTCAATAAGGCTCTTAAAATCACACAAATTAATTCTCCTCATAAGCCCCTTGTTGAAGCAGCCTCTCCATTCCTCTGACTTTCCAAATGGTGTCCTGAGATTCAGAAATGCTATGCTGCTGTTGAAACCTCAATTCCTTCAAACACCCACTGGCTCACGGTGAGGAAGACCCCCATCTGGTGTTAATAGTTCTTCTCACCATTGTCATAGTTGCATCAACAGACTTTTTAGCGATGTTACCCCTTGTCATGCCCCAGATGGAACTTGAATAAAACAGTTTAGCAATCACAACTCCTGTGTGCACACTGCAAAACTGGAACAATTTTTTAACCTGAATTGTGGCTTGCACTGATTCCTGTCCAATAGTTTAGTGAAGCTTTGCTTTCTCGTAGTGCCCACTGGGAGCAGCTTTTCTCCAGTGATCTCCAGCGATCTTCTCAGTGAGCGATCAGCCCGGCGATGTTTAGGAGATGTGGTGAAAGTTGCAGTGGGTGAACACCTCGGCGATATCAAAATGCGCCGAAAGTTGGGCTGGCAATCTTTGGGCGATGTTACAGCCCAACTTTCCACTTTTAAGGTAAAATGGGTAATAGCCTGCCTATTTGGGTGATAGATGGGCGATAGCCCAACGATCATCAGGGGAAAGTCTAGCCCCATGGAGATCAGGCTGGAAAGTGGCGTTCAAGTCGATGATCAGCCATGATCTTATTGAATGGAGGTGCAGGTTCAAGGGGCCATATGGCCTACTCCTGTTCCTATTTCTTATGCCCTTATGTACTAGCAGACATTATGTATGAACCAATGGTTGTCCGTGTAGAACCCAAATAGTAGGCAAGCCTGATTATCGTATCAACTAAAAAGCACCTCCACCATTACTGACAATTTTGTAGGTATCCAATCTGGTGTTGAACTGTGATTACACTGAAACTTTTGAAATAGCACAAAAAGTTTGAACAGTGTATTGCTCAGCCAAAGGCTCATAAGAGGAAGACAATGTTATTTAAATGCAGGTCCCATCACGCCAGAACCTTCTGATGATAATTCTCATTTTTTTAATGTTAACCATGAGAGGATGATGACAAATAAAGGCCAGGCTCTACCCTGCAGGCAACTGGAAATGTTGCATGCCTCGACACTTCCAATGCACTCTGCTTTTCTCTCTAGTGAACAGGTAGAAAGCAAATGTGTAAAACGGTCTGGAGATAGTCAATTACTTACATTCTCAGCCCTCCGATAGTCAGTGATGCAGAAAAACTCTGAAAATATAAAGGGGAAGTAACAAACTAGAAGAAATTCTCACTGAAAAACACCGACTCATATTACCAGGTAAGATATTTGTTTCAGAGGTTGACGGTGTGAATCCCAGGATCTCTGCAGAGTATGGTAGCTAATATTGAGGAGTCCCTACACACATTAGTGCAGTAATGTAGGACACACTGAAGTTCTTGACATCTCCAGGGCCATCTGCAGGGTAGTGCACCTTTTTACAGCTATTGGTTCTCTCAGGAGTAACAATACTAATATTCAGTAATTATGATTTGATTCTGTCTGGATTCACCTTGCTAAGGAATTGTCTGGACAGGATTCTGACACGAGGTTTCAGTAACCTCACTGCAGCCCTGTTGTCTGCCCCCATGCAGATGGCAAATCATACTGAGAGAGCACCCAGCTACAGGGCCATGGCAGTAGTAGGCAAGGATGAGGGGGCTGTCTCTCAGGATGACTCCCAATCGATGTGACCTAGTTAACCTCTAGGTTAATAACCTATGCAAGCCAGAAAGTAAGCAGACCCAAGCAGCCACCACAGTAGCAGAGATGGCATCTGGGGTTGCGGGGACATCTTCTGTCCTGCAGAAGAGGGTAGGACCACCCCCTCCCCTAATTTGGAGAAGCGCTCAAGGGCATCCACCAGCCACTCACCCCACTTCCTTCTCCCATGAGTGCAGCACCTAGAATGAGCACTAAGTGAATTAGCATGAGACTCTTTTCATACATTGTCACAGAGGGGAGGCACTGGGATGGGAAACACTGACAGTGCACAAAAAGATGGCACTGTTGGGAATTTAGATTTCAACTTTATGCTGGGATTTCTTTGTCTAGTACCACATTTCTGTTTCAGGATATCATGGACGTGTATGCACAGTGAGAACAGTATAGTACTGGGTTATGATGGGGATTGGTAAAATAACAGTTCAGTAGGAACCTGATATAGAAATGCTTGTGCTGGAGAGGTTTTCAAGTGAAGTGGTTCCCCATTAAATGTCAGGTTTGACCATCCTTGTTGCTTCAGTGAAGCAGGCAACTGCACAGGCTTCGCATCATTGTTTCCTGCCTTTCCTCGTGCCACCGGTGCATTGAAGCTTCTCCTGAGAGCATACAGCACACCATTATAATTTTGAAGACTTTTTCAGAATCGTACAGCAGCCTGCTCCTGGACTGATGCAAACAGCGGAATCTTTGGCCCCAATATTTACAGGGAGGCGGGGAAGGAGCGGGTGAACATGGCAGCCGGGGGGGGATAACCCATCAAGGCAGGATTTCATTATCATTTTCTTCTTCCATTTGCCGTCCAGCAACCAGCCAGGTTGACAGTCTGGCCGGCTACCAGACGGGAAAGCCAGCGGTGGGAAGCTACAGCCGAGGACCCCAGCAATCGGGAAATAGTGGGGATTGGTGGAGGGGGCCAGCTCATCGCGGGGCAGGCCAGATATTGGGGAGGAAGGGCAGCTGATCATGGCAGTGATCAGCAGAAAGGAGGCTGAAGGTTTGCTTGATTGGCCGGAAGGACCTGGCCCACAAGGAGTGCTGTAAAAGCAATAACCTTCTGGAGCCACAGCTTTCAGCTCCATTTCACTGCCGGATTTCCCAAGCCCTGGGAAACCCGGCCGGCAGCTGTTCAATTTAAATCAGGCTATCAACTGCACTATGGGAGCCTGATTTAAATATTATAATGAAATGACCACCTCTCCAAGACAGGACTCAAACATGTCACGCAACCGGTCGCAGTACAAATGGCAGCAGGCACGTATGTAGCTTGTTAGGGATATATTCACCGATTTTTAATTTTCATCCCCCCCAACCTCTCCCGCAAGTCGTGGTGGGGGGGGGGGTGTGGGGTTAATATTGGCCCCTTTGTTTCAGAAGTCCTATCATATCCTCAATTTGTATGCTTGTAGAGACAAACGTTTTGGTACATTTTTGTTCAGCTGTGGTTCCAGGATTCCACATGGATGTCATCAGCCATGTTTCGAGGAGAATTGTCTGGCCATCCAGGTGACATCCATTCAGGGTAGAACTGACTTAAAATAATGGTGGAGCTGCAGACTGGTAGAGAATAAAAGCATTGTGCTAGCTGCCAGGGTGCTGGGCAAATAACTGCATGATGGAGTCCTGATGGTTACATACAAGATGCACTTTGATGGAATGGAATCCCTTGCTATTCCTAAATGCCGTTGTATTGGTACAAGGATGACCACGTAGATATCATCGATGGGGCCTTACATTTTGGGAAGTCAGCTCTTCTACTGATTTAAATGGAAGGAAAAGTAGGCGTCTTCCTTTACAGACATGTGTTCCGACCCCCACCCAAATATTCGTCATGCTCAGATAATCCAGTACACCTGTGCACAGACTCAGGAGAATATTGTTTGAAATTTGTGAGAGTGCAGGTTTGGAAATGCCTGTTTGAGTTCTAGCCCAATAGGTGGATAAATCTTAAATCAAGACACCAAGATCTTTTATTATCTGCATTTTGAGATATATGTTAATTAATGAGAACATGATTTCAACTTGCATGTAGCCATCAAAAGCACCATTAGATTTACCCAACAGCCCATGAAGGCAAAGGCTTGGACTCCTCTGCAGCAGGAGATGGTTTTCTGAGCTGAAGTACTTTGTTAGGATTTTACTCTCCATCCAGCTTTGCTCTACTAGATCCAGGTATGCTTAATGCTGACTCTGAGGTCCAGGAATAGAAAGTGTCCTGTTCTTCAGTGCTAACATCCCTTGGCTTGATGAGTATAAAATTGCCAAAAACAAAATGAAATGTCACCGTGCGATTCAGTTGTCAGTTGTGTGTAAAACTCAATTTTAATTTGAGGGTTGTGAATCTTTGGAATTCTCTGTCCCAAAGTGCTGTGGATGCTCAGTTATTGAATATATTCAAGGCTGAGATAGATAGATTTTAGACTCTAGAGGAATTAAGGGATATGGGGATGGGGCAGGAAAGTGGTCAAAGATCAGCCATGATATTATCTAGGGCCCTGGTGAGACCGCACCTGGAGTATTGTGCACAGTTTTGGTCTCCTTACCTAAGGAAGGATATACTTGTCATAGAGGGAGTGCAACAAAGGTTCACCAGACTGATTCCTGGGATGGGAGGATTGTCCTATGAGGTGGAGATTGAGTAGACTAGGCCTATATTCTTCAGAGTTTATGTTATGTATGTAAACTTGTATATACCTTGTACAGCCACCAGAGGGCTCATCCCCTGGAGTCCCAAGAGATCCCACAATCCCTTGGGAGCACAGGTGCTTAAGGAGGCCTCACAGGCTGGAGACCTGCAATAAAAGACTACCGTCACACTTTACTTTGAGGTCACTGTATTCAGTCATATATTCATATATAACAACTGGTGACGAGATACAGATGCGAACCCAATGATGCAGAGAACAGTGGGCATCCTGGAGACATTTCCGGAGGGAGATGATTGGGAAACCTTCGTGGAGCGACTCGACCAATACTTTGTGGCAAACGAGCTGGAAGGAGAAGTGAACGCTGCCAAACGAAGAGCGATTCTCCTCACGATCTGCGGGGCACCAACGTATGGACTCATGAAAAATCTGCTTGCTCCAGCAAAACCTACGGAGAAATCATACGATGATTTGTGCACACTGGTCCGGGAGCATCTGAACCCGAAGGAAAGCGTTCTGATGGCGAGGTACCAGTTCTACACCTACTAAAGGTCTGAAGGCCAGGAAGTGGCGAGTTATGTCACCGAGCTAAGACGCCTTGCAGTACATTATGAATTTGAAGGACATTTGAAGCACATGCTCAGAGACTTTTTCGTACTTGACATTGGCCATGAAGTGATACTTCGCAAACTTTTGACTGTAGAGACCCCAACCTTGAGTAAGGCCACAGTGATATCCCAGGCGTTCATTGCCACAAGTGACAATACGAAGCAAATCTCTCAGCACACAAGTGCTGCTACAAGTACTGTGAACAAAGTGATGTTGTTTTCAAATCGCAACGTACAGGGCAGGTCCCACTTGCCTGCAGCTGCACGTCCGCAGATGTCTCAGAGTCCACCATCAAGGATGATGAATGCAAGGCCATTAACACCTTGTTGGCGCTGCGGGGGTGATCATCGTTTCCATTCATGCCGCTTCAAAGGGTACATTTGCAAGGGCTGTGGAACAATGGGACACCTCCAACGTATGTGCAGACGAGCTGCAAACCCTGTTAATCCTGCAAACCACCATGTTGCAGAGGAGGTCAGATCCACGGCGGATTACGACGAATTAGAGCCTCAGACCGAGGAGGCAGAGGTATATGGGGTGCACACATTTATCACAAAGTGTCCCCCGATAATGCTGAAGGTTGAGTTAAATGCACTCCCGGTGTCAATGGAGCTGGACACGGGCACGAGCCAGTCCATTATGAGCAAAAAGACTTTTGAAAAATTGTGGTACAACAAGGCCTCAAGACCAGTCTTGACTCCCATTCGCACGAAATTGAGAACTTACACCAAGGAACTGATTCCCGTAATCAGCAGTGCTACTGTAAAGGTCTCCTACGATGGAGCGGTGCACAAGCTACCACTCTGGGTGGTATCGGGCGATGGTCCCACGCTGCTCGGCAGGAGCTGGCTGGGAAAAATACGCTGGAACTGGGATGAAGTCCGAGCGCTCTCGCCCACTGATGACACTGCGTGTGCCCAGGACTTAAGCAAGTTCCATTCGCTGTTCGAACCAGACATTGGGAAGTTCCAAGGAGCAAAAGTGCAGATCCACCTGATTCCGGGGGCACGACCCATCCATCACAAGGCGAGAGCAGTACCGTACATGATGAGAGAAAGAGTGCAGATCGAGCTGGACAGGCTGCAACGAGAGGGCATCATTTCGCCGATCGAATTCAATGAGTGGGCCAGTCCGATTGTCCCAGTCCTCAAGGGAAACGGCACCGTCAGAATCTGTAGTGATTACAAAGTAACTATCAATCGTTTCTCCCTGCAGGATCAATACCCATTACCAATGGCTGACAATCTTTTTGCTACACTGGCAGGAGGAAAGACGTTCACGAAGCTGGACTTTACCTCGGCCTACATGACGCAGGAGCTGGAGGAATCATCGAAGGGCCTCACCTGCATCAACACGCACAAATGTCTCTTCATTTATAACAGATGCCCGTTTGGAATTCGATCAGCCGCGGTGATATTCCAGAGAAACATTGAAAGCTTACTGAAGTCGGTCTTCCACACGGTGGTCTTCCAGGACGACATCTTGGTCACAGGTTGGGACACAGTCGAGAATCTGCAGAACCTGGAGGAGGTTCTCAGTCGACTCAACCGCATGGGGTTCAGGTTGAAATGATCGAAGTGCGTTTTCCTGGTGCCTGAAGTGGAGTTCCTGGAGAGAATAATCGCGGCGGACGGCATCAGGCCCATCGATTCGAAGACGGAGGCAGTCGAGCACGCACCGAGGCCACGGAATGTGATGGAGCTGCGGTCGTTTCTAGGACTCCTGAACTACTTTGGTAACTTCTTACCAGGTCTCAGCACACTGTTAGAACCACTGCATATCTTACTGCGTAAAGGAGATGAATGGGTATGGGGCAAAAGCCAAGAAAATGCTTTTGTAAAAGCTAGAAAATTGTTATGCTCAAACAAATTGCTTGTGTTGTATGATCCATGTAAGCATTTGGTACTAGCATGTGATGCGTCGCCATATGGCGTCGAGTGTGTATTGCAACAAGCTAATGAATCTGGGAAATTGCAATCGGTTGCTTATGCATCCAGAAGTCTGTCTAAGGCTGAGAGAGCCAAAGCATGATTGAAAAAGAAGCATTAGCGTGTGTCTATGGGGTAAAGAAAATGCATCAATATCTGTTTGGGCCAACATTTGAATTGGAAACGGACCATAAGCCACTCATATCCCTGTTTTCCGAGAGTAAGCGGGTAAATACTAATGCATCAGCCCACATCCAGAGATGGGAGCTCACGTTGCCCGCATACAACAACGCCACAGGCCAGGCACAGAAAACTGTGCCGATGCTCTCAGTAGGCTGCCATTGCCCACCACGGGGGTGGAAATGGCGCAGCCCGCAGATTTAGTCATGGTTCTGGAAGCATTTGAGAGTGAGCAATCACCCGTCACAGCCCGACAGATTAGAACCTGGACGAGCCAGGTTTACTGTCCCTAGTATAAAATTGTGTGCTTCACGGGAGCTGGTCCAGTGTCCCAGTGGAAATGCAGGAAGAGACTAAGCCGTTCCAGCAGCGCAAAGATGAAATGTCTATTCAGGCAAACTGCCTTCTGTCAGGAAATCGGGTAGTGCTCCCCAAGAAGGGTATAGACATTTTCATCAGTGACCTCCACAGTACCCACCCAGGCATCGTAATGATGAAAGCGATAGCCAGATCCCACGTGTGGTGGCCCGGTATCGATGCGGACATAGAGTCCTGCGTGCACAGATGTACTACATGCTCGCAGTTAAACAATGCACCCAGGGAGACGCCACTAAGTTTATGGTCTTGGCCCTCCAAACCGTCGTCTAGGGTCCATGTCGACTATGCAGGCCCGTTTTGGGGTAAAATGTTCCTTGTGGTTGTAGATGCTGTAGTGTATGGAGAAAGAGTCAGCCTGAACACTGTGATCTCTAAGTAAAGTGTGACCTTAGTCTTTTATTGCAGGTCTCCAGAGTACCTCTCCAACCTGTGAAGCCTCCTTAAATACCTGTGCTCCCAAGGGATTATGGGATCTTATGCGACTCCAGGGGAGTCTGGTGGCTGTACAGAGTAAATACAAGTTTACATATATAACAACACACCCCCCCCCCTCAAAGTTAATAGTGTAACTATTAACAATGTGAGTCGATCTGGGGCCCTTCTTGCCCTGGTTGATCGTCTCCGAGTGAAAGGTGGTGTTGTTGAATCATTTGTTGGGCCCTCGCTGGGCTGCTGTGCAGCTGGCCTTGCTGGGCTGCCTGATGTGTTGGGCCCTGCTGGGCTGCTGTGAATGATGGGTTCTGCTTCATGAGCAACCGTGGTGCCGGTTGCCACTGGTGTGTATGTTGGGGGATCAAAAAAGGTAGGGTCCAAGGTGGGTTGCTCAGGATAGTCCGTGAATCTGAGTTTGATTTGGTCCAAGTGTTTCTGGTGAATGAGTCCATTTAAAAGTTTGACCCTGCTCCCCTCTTTGGCCACGACAGTGCCGGGAAGCCTTTTGGGACCTTGTCCATAATTTAATACAAATACAGGGTCATTGATTTCAATCTCGCATGACACATTTGCGCTATCATGGTATGCACTTTGTTGAAGCCGCCTGCTCTCTACCTGTTCATGTAGATCAGGGTGAACTAACGAGAGTCTTGTCTTAAGTGCTCTTTTCATGAGCAGTTCAGCAGGTGGGATCCCAGTGAGTGAGTGGGGTCTCATGCGGTAGCTAAGCAGGACTCAGGATAGGCTAGTCTGTAGTGAGCTTTCAGTTACCTTTTTCAAGCCTTGCTTGATGGTTTGCACTGCTCTCTCTGCCTGACCATTGGACGCTGGTTTAAACGGAGCAGATGTGACATGTTTGATCCCGTTACGGGTCATGCATTCTTTGAACTCAGCACTGGTAAAACATGGCCCGTTGTCGCTCACCAGGACATCGGGTAGGCCATGTGCGGCAAACATGGCCCGCAGGCTTTCAGTAGTGGCAGCAGACGTGTTAGCCGACATTATCTCACATTCAATCCACTTGGAGTCTGCGTCGACAACCACAAGGAACATTTTACCCAAGAACGGGCGTACAGTCGACGTGTACCCTACACCAGGGTTTGGAGGGCCAACATAAACTTAGCGGCGCCTCCCTGAGTACATTGCTTAACTGCGAACATGTATTACATCTGTGAACGCAGGACTCTTAAGTCCGCATCGATACCGAGCCACCAAACGTAGGATCTGGTTATCGCTTTCATCATTACGATGACTGGGTGGGTACTGTGGAGGTCACTGATGAAGGTGTCTCTGCCCTTCTTGGGGACCATTACTTGATTGCCCCACAGAAGGCAGTCTGCCTGTATAGACATTTCATCTTTGCGTCGCTGGAACGGCTTTATCTCTTCCTGTATTTCCACTGGGACACTGGACCAGCTCCCGTGAAGCACACAGCTTTTGACTAGAGATAATAAGGGGTCCTGGCTTGTCCAGGTTTTGATCTGCCGGGCAGTGACGGGTGATTGCTCACTCTCAAATGCTTCCATAACCAAGGCTAGATCATGGCCCCGTGGAAATGGCGCAGTTTTCTGTGCCTGTCCTGTGGCGGATGGCCTAGCTGTATGTGGATAACACGAGCGCCCACATGGTATTTATCCCTTTACTCTCGGAGAACAGGGATATAAGTGGCTTATAGTCAATTTCCATTTTGAATTTTAGCCCAAACAGGTATTGATGCATTTTCTTTACCCCATAGACACACATTAACACTTCTTTCTCAATCATGCTGTAGGCTCTATCAGCCTTAGACAGATTCCTGGATGCATAAGCAACCAGTTGCAGTTTCCAGAAATCATTCGCTTGTTGCAATACACACTCGATGTCATCTGACGTCGCATCACATGCGAGTACCAAACGCTTATATGGATCATACAACACAAGCAATTTGTTTGAGCACAACAATTTTCTCACTTTTACAAAGACATTTTCTTGGCTTTTCCCCCAAACCCATTCATCCCCTTTTCGTAGTAAGACATGCAGTGGTTCTAACAGTGTGCTGAGACCCGATAAGAAGTTACCAAAGTAGTTCAGGAGTCGCATAAACAACCGCAGCTCCGTCACGTTCTGTAGCCTCGGTGAGTTCACGATTGCCTCCATCTTCGCATTGGTGGGCCTGATGCCGTCCGCCGCAATCCTCCTTCCCAGGAACTCCACTTCAGGTGCCAGGAAAACGTACTTCGAGCGTTTTAACCTGAGCCCCATGCGGTTGAGTCGACTAAGAACCTCTTCCAGGTTCTGCAGGTGCTCGACTGTGTTCCAACCTGTGACCAAGATGTCGTCCTGGAAGACCACGGTATGCGGAACCGACTTCAGTAAGCTTTCCATGTTTCTCTGGAATATCGTCGCCGCCGATCGGATTCCAACCGGGAACTGTTATCAACAAGAAGACTTTTGTGCGTGTTGATGCAGGTGAGGGCCTTCGATGATTCCTCCAGTTCCTGCATCATGTAGGCTGAAGTCAGATCCAGCTTCATGAACGTCTTTCCTCCCACCAGCGTTGCAAAGAGGTCATCAGCCTTTGTCAGTGGGTATTGGTCCTGCAGAGAGAAACGATTGATAGTTACTTTGTAATCACCACTGATTCTGACGGTGTCGGCTCCCTTGAGGACTGGGACGAGAGGACTGGCCCACTCATTCAACTCGATCGGTGAAATGATGCCCTCTCTTTGCAGCCGGTCCACCTCGATCTCTACCCTTTCTCTCATCATGTACGGTACCAGTTCCAGCGTATCTTTTCCAGCCAGCTCTTGCTGAGCAGCGTGGGACCATCGCCCGGTACCACCCAGAGTGGTAGCTTCTGCACCGCTCCATCGTAGGAGACCTTTACGGTAGCACTGCCGCTTACAGGAATCAGTTCTTTCGTGTAAATTCTTAGTTTCGTGCGAACTGGAGTTAAGACTGGCCTTGTGGCCTTGTTGCACCACAATCTTTCGAAAGTCTTTTTGCCCATGATGGACTGGCTCACGCCCGTGTCCAGCTCCATTGACACCGGGAGTCCATTTAGTCAACATTCAGCATTATCGGGGGACAATTCGTGGTGAATGTGTGCACCCCATGTACCTCTGCCTCTTCGATCTGAGGCTCTGGTTCGTCGTAATCCTCCGTGGACCTGTCCTCCTCTGCAACATGGTGGTTTGCAGGTTTAACAGGCTTTGCAGCTCGCCTGCACACTCGTTGGAGGTGTCCCATTGTTCCACAGCCCTTGCAAACGTACTCTTCGAATCGGCATGAATGGAAATGATGATCACCCCCGCAGCGCCAACAAGGTGTTAATGGCCTTGCATTCATCACCCTTGATGGTGGACTCTGAGACATCTGCGGACATGTAGCTGCAGGTATGTGTGACCTGCCCTGTATGTTATGATTCGAAAACAACATCACTTTGTTCACAGTATTTGTAGCAGCACTTGTGTGCTGAGAGATTTGCCTCGTATTGTCACTGGTGGCAATGAACGCCTGAGCTATCGTTATGGCCTTACTCAAGGTTGGGGTCTCTACAGTCAAAAGTTTGCGAAGTATCACTTCATGGCCAATGCCAAGTACGAAAAAGTCTCTGAGCATGTGCTCCAAATGTCCTTCAAATTCACAATGTCCTACAAGGCATCTTAGCTCGGTGACATAACTCGCCACTTCCTGACCTTCAGACCGTTTGTAGGTGTAGAACCGGTACCTCGCCATCAGAACGCTTTCCTTCGGGTTCAAATGCTCTCGGACCAGTGTGCACAAATCGTCGTATGATTTCTCCGTGGGTTTTGCTGGAGTGAGCAGATTCTTCATGAGGCCATACGTTGGTGCCCCACAGACGGTGAAGAGAATCGCCCTTCGTTTGGCAGCGCTCTCTTCCCCATCTAGCTCGTTGGCCACGAAGTATTGGTCAAGTCGCTCAACAAAAGTTTCCCAATCATTTCCCTCCGAGAATTTCTCCAGGATACCCACTGTTCTCTGCATCTTTGGGTTCGCTATCTGTATCTTATCACTAGTTGTAGTGTGTGGAGAAAGAGTCAGACTGAACACTGTCAGCTCAAAGTAAAGTGACCTTAGTATTTTATTGCAGGTCTCCAGAGTGCCTCTCCAACCTGTGAAGCCTCCTTAAATACCTGTGCTCCCAAGGGATTCTACAGAGTAAATACAAGTTTACATATATAACAGATGCGTACTCCAACTGGATTGAATGTGAGATAATGTTGGCAAGCACGTCCACTGCCACCACTGAAAGCCTGCGAGCTATGTTTGCCATGCACGGAGTACCTGATATCCTTGTGAGGGACAATGGGCTATGTTTTACCAGTGCCGAGTTCAAAGAATTCATGACCCATAACGGGATCAACATGTTACATCTGACCCGTTTAAACCAGCGTCCAATGGTCAGGCAGAGAGAGCAGTGCAAACTCTCAAGCAGGGCTTGAAGAGGGTAACTGAAGGCTCTCTGCAGACTCGCCTATCTCGAGTTCTGTTTAGCTACTGCACGAGACCCCACTCGCTCACTGGCATTCCACCTGCTGAACTGCTCATGAAAAGAGCACTTAAGACAAGGCTCTCGTTAGTTCACCCTAATCTATATGCACAGGTGAAGAGCAGGCGGCTTCAACAAAGTACATATCATGATAGCGCAAATGTGTCACACGAGATTGAAATCAATGATCCTGTATTTGTATTGAATTATAGACAAGTTCCCAAGTGGCTTCCCGGCACTGACGTGGCCAAAGAAGGGAGCAGGGTGTTTCGGGTCAAACTTTCAAATGGACTCATTCATTGGAAACACTTAGACCAAATCAAACTCAGATTTATGGACTATCCAGAGCAACCCACTTCGGGCCCTACCTTCTTTGACCCCCCAACACACACATCAGTGGCAACCGACACCGCGGTTGACCACGAAGCAGAACCCATCACCTGCAGCAGCCCAGCAGGACTCACCACACCAGGCAGCCCAGCAAGGCCAGCTGCACAGCAGCTCAGCGAGGGCCCAACAAATGCCTCACCAAAACCAGTATTTGCACCGAGACGATCAACCAGGGAAAGAAAGGCCCCAGATCGACTCACCTTGTAAATAGTTACACTGTTGACTTTGTGGGGGGGGGGGGTGGCGGGGAGTGTTGTTATGTATGTAAACTTGTATATTCCTTGTACAGCCAACAGAGGGCTCATCCCCTGGAGTCCCAAGGGATCCCACAATCCCTTGGGAACACAGGTGCTTAAGGAGGCCTCACAGGTTGGAGAGGCATTCTAGAGACCTGCAATAAAAGACTAAGGTCACACTTTACTTTGAGCTCACAGTGTTCAGTCAGACTCTTTAGTCATATATAACAGTTTAGAAGAATGAGAGGTGCTCTCATTGAAACATACAAAATTCTTACAGGGCTTGACAAGGTAGAAGCAGGGAGGATGTTTTTCCTGGCTGGGGAGTCTCGAACCAGTCTCCGAATAAGGGGTCAGCCATTTAGAACTGAGTTGAGGAGAATTGTCTTCACTCAGAGGGTGGTGAATCTTTGGAATTCTCTACCCCAGAGGGCCATGGATGCTCAGTCGTTGAGTATATTCAAGTCAGAGATCGATAGATTTTTTTGAGTATTAAGTGAATCAAGGGATATTGGGATAGTGCAGGAGAGTGGAGATAGACAATCAGCTATGATCTCATTGAATGGTGGAGCAGGCTCGAAGGGCTGAATGGCCTACTCCTGCTCCTAATTATTATTTTCTTATGTTTATGATCTTATTGAATGCTGGAGCAAGCTTGAGGGGTTGTATGGCCTTCTGCTCCTAATTTTTATGTTCTTATGTTCTTAATCAAGTTAATTTATGCTGAATAACCGTGCAATCAAAATGTACAATGGCTTCATTAAATATATATGTGAATGTACTCTTTCCTGAAATAATTGCACACATATACTCTTTTCTAAATTATAAATGTAATGCACATTTTTGAGAATTCAATAAATGAATTCAATTATCAGTTATACAGATCATATTTTTTGCCACGCAAGCATCTCCCTCGCGGATAAAACCACACATCTGCACAATTCTTTATGCTATCACATTCTGAAGCTTTTTAATCCGAGAAAAATACATTACATAAATGATTTAATAATTCAGTGCTTATTAAAGTTGAGACTTCAAAAGTGTATATTCAATTTTGATATAATTCATGTGTGACTTAAACACACCCATCTATCTTCCAATAAAGTGTCTTTCTATTGTGGAAAACAAAGTATTGCACATTAATAATTATGTTCCAGGAAGTACGTGAATTACACATAATATAAAGAATTATTGAACCCAAGCCAGTGATTACATAATTAGAACAAATGCTTGTTCGACTTAAGTATATGTAATTGGTTAATAATCTGACTGGGGAAGCACAGAAATACAATGGACCTTTGAAGTGAAACGTTTAAAGCATTTGAATCTAATGCACTGATTTCAATGCTTTCAGCATTAAAGCTTCAGAGGCCTACCCAGCTGCACAGTACGATAAGCATAGGATTTAGCAGCCCACAGAACATTAATAGAAAATGTCTTAAACATTGTACTCTTTATCTTTGATCATTGCTCTGCTTCCAGTGATAACTGTGCAACAGCATCTGAACAAACGCAAAATAATTTATGGCTCCTTCTTGACAAAGACTGCCAAATCTACGTCTACAGTATGAAGACTGCTGCTTAGCTTTTAGTTATATTTTATTGCATATGGGTCAACACTAATCATAGTCATCTGGTTGAGCTAGATAGGGAAGGTGCGTGTTCCTACTCCGTCTTCACCTGTCATCAGTTACATTATTTTTTGAGCACAAGTGCAAGCTCGTGGTTGATTAACATCATCAGATAATGTACGTACAAATTAGTCAGACTTTTTTAAACACCTTGGGACTTTATTTTCAGACAATTCCCTGGAATAAGGAATGAGCTCCATCAAATTTGCAGGGTCTTTAGTTTTAATATGTGCATCTGTCACTTTTGTTGGTCCTGTCATTTTTCTTTTTCCCAGCTGGCTGTTTTATATACTCCTCAAATGACAGCCTACAGTCATCATTTAGTGGCTCCTTGATGTATATTCCAGGCACAGTTGCCCCGAAATTCGAACTGGGGCCAAGGCGGAATCCCGACGGATCTTCAGATAGCGTGCTGGAAAAAGGTGTGGAACCTAATTCTTCGAGGAATCTGCTCCATGTTTTCCATCCTGACGTTAAATATAGATGAACAGGAGAGGATGTCGAATCAGCATGGCACCGCTACACCATTCTGCTAGCAGTTCGAGGCGGGCAGCGCTGATAACCCATTGCAGATGTAATGCACCCGCCCCAACCATGTAGACGGCTCCATCCTTATTTGTGACAGGGTCTCTGGCCTAGGTAGACAATATTTCCACTCTGACCCCCAGGAATTTTAGGCCAAGAGCAAACATTTTTGCATTGGTACCTATAAATTGGACAGCAATATTGGTTGTGACTTCCTTGCTTGAATATGAATAAAAGATGAAA
This sequence comes from Pristiophorus japonicus, assembly GCF_044704955.1. Classification (NCBI taxonomy): domain Eukaryota; kingdom Metazoa; phylum Chordata; class Chondrichthyes; family Pristiophoridae; genus Pristiophorus; species Pristiophorus japonicus. Next base: position 47,366,718 of record NC_091985.1, on the reverse strand, counting down.
TATCAGAATAAAACTGACAAATCATCACAAGCTGTGTGCTGCTAAAAGAAAGTAGGTCCCTCTGTGCAAGACGGTATATTGAGCGCTGCAAGTACAATGATTTGTGATTTTTTTTTCACGTTTACTTTCCTTTTTTAGTATTATCCTTCCCTTTATTCTTTCATCTTATAAATCTTTTGATTTCCAGTTTGCTTTGTCTCTTCCCATTTACTTCCTGGGGATTCTTACCTCACTTCTTTTACCTTGGTGGTGTCCTGCACTATGGGCCTTGGTCCCTTGTTTAGGTTTCTCCATTTAAAAGAAACTATAAATAAACATTTTCCATTCTTGCATAAAATCATTTTAAAACAACCAAATACATTACTTATGAGTAGATAGCTAATAAATGGTCAAATCCTCATTCAATGACAAAGTATTGGTATAGAGAATGAAAGTCACAGCGGGCTAAATTGAACAGGGCTCGAAAACAAGCACGGTGATCGTGATGCGGGATTAACCCGTACTCATTGCTTCTGATGCAAGCAGCATGCTGATTTACATGATTACAACCTGCAGTCAGCGTTAACTGCGCTGTCGAGTGGCTGCATACCTGAGCAGGAATGCAATATGTTGAGAGGCTAGCACCACTTAAGGCTAGCCTGCATTACTTAAAGCCAGCCTGCACCTCTTAAAGATAAGTGCATTGTGGCTGGAGCACATGGTGGAAGTCGTTGAGGAAGGCATTCTGACCTGGTAAAGACTGAATAATGGTGCAACAGGGGAGAGAGCCTGCTCCAAGGTTCTCGGAAGCTGCACTGGAGGCCTTGGTGGAGGAGGTGGAGAGGAGGAGAGATGTGCTTTATCCACAAGGGGCCAGGAGGCCCATCAGACAAACTTTGCGAAGGCAGTGGCAGTCAATGCCAAGAGTCAAGACCCGGAGACCTGGATACAGTGCGGCAAAAAGTTCAATAGTAGCACTGGTGCCAGCTCACCGGAGGACAAGGTCGCACACATGTTCTGCTGCAGAGGACTCAGATGAGCACTCCAATGGGGCAGGCTACAAAAGAAGGCTAATGCTTATGCACAATGAAATGCTTGGTGCATTGGCAGGCCTGCCAGAAAGCCTGCATGCAATGTGAAGGAGCATGGAGGAGACCGGCACAAACTTTGCACAGGGCTTTGTGCAGAGTTTAGAGCCCATCCTTTCCAGCATGAAAGTGGTGGCCAACTCCATTAGCACACATGAGGACCCAACTATGAAGCAGCGTCTGATGTCTCAGCCATCATTGCAGCACAAGCAGAAGCCACCCAACGTCTGGGTGCTGCAGTGGAAGCTCAGACTTCGATCATGCAAGCTCAGCCTACTGCCATTATGGGGCAATGGGGTTTGCAGGGTACCATAGCAGTCCAGCAATCTGTCCTCCAACAGATTACTAGATTACTGAGGTGCCGTCCCAGTGGAGTGGCAGTGGCTCCATGGAGTATGAATCTTCTGTCCTCTCTCAAGATGAAATCATTTGTCCTCCCAGCACCGCCACTGCGCTAGGGCCCTTGCTGTTGTCTGTCAGCCAGCCAGCCCAAACTGCTGCCACCCATGCCTAGATGGTGCAGTCCGATGCTGGGCCTTCTAGGGCTTCTAGGCCCAGAACAACTCACGGTTGTCCTCCAAGGCCATCTGCAGTCTCCCCCACCAAAGTCAGTAGCCTTCCATGGCTACGGTAGCATAGTGGTTTTGTTACTGGTCTAGTAATCCAGAGGCCTGGACTAATGATCTGGAGACATGAGTTAAAATCCCAATTCCCGCTGGGGAATTTGAATTTAGTTAATTAAATGGCCCTGAAATTCAGGCCTCCCCAGGTCCGTACGGATTGTACAGACCCAAGAAGGCATCGCAAAAGCCGTTTTTTGGCGCGCAATGTGCATGTGCCAAAAACGGCTTTTCTGATCGGTCAAGCTTGACAGATAGCTGCATCTCAGGGAGAAGAATATTCCCACAGCAGAGATTGTGCTATTTGCCCATCTCTTGCCCAGCGAATGTCCTTAAAACTCTTGAGCCTGGTAAAAGCAGGTGCATAGCCTACTTTTACCAGCGTAAGAGTTTTAAAACATATCAAAAACATAAATAAATAACAAAAAAAACATTTTTAATACATATTTATGTTTAAAAACCCTGCCCACGCAGTTCATTTTATTTTAAACCACAATTAAAACTTTTTTTAAAAATCGGCAAATATTTTTTTTTCAAAAACATTTCTATCAACTTTAATTTCTATAATGTATTTATGTGAGGTGTTTTTGTTAATGTAATGTTTGGGGGTGTTTCTCATTCATAGTAATAGGAGTTTCGGACCACTCCTATTACTATGAATGAGAAAATACTTTACCGTGATTGGGTGTCCAGGTCCACATGACTCCTGCGGACGTCCCAACGTGAACGTGCTCCGTTGTGCAAGAAGAGGAGGCTTCAAGACCTGAATCTCTGGTGTGCATTCGACCAAAAGGTAAGTGCGCATCCTTTCTCCTATTTTTAATTGAACGCCCGCGGGAAGAAGAAACCGGGATTTCAGGCCCAATAAATCTGGATTAAAAAGCTAGTATCAGTAATGGTGACCATGAAACTACCGGATTGTCGTAAAAAGCCATCTGGTTCACTAATGTCCTTTAGGGCTGGAAATCTGCTGTCCTTACCCAGTCTGGCCGATATGTGACTCCAGATCCACAGCAATGTGGTTGACTTTTGACTGCCCTCTGAAATGGCCTCACAAGCAACCACCAAGGTGGCTCACCACCACCTTCCTGAGGGCAATTAGGAATGGGCAATAAATGCTGGCCTTGCCAGTGATGCCCACATCTCGTGAATAAATAAAAAAAATGTTGCAGCACTGTGTAGGAGTACTAGGACAGGCAAAGGCATACGAAAGACAGGCATTGAGCGTTGTTTTAGCACGCCAAAGGTCTGCTCCATCACAATTCGTGTGGCAGCATTGTATTCGTTGTATGCATGCTGCCCACGTGTGCATGGGTTGTGCACTGGATTCATGAACCAAGTCGTCCACGGATAGTCCTTGTCGCCCAGTAGCCAGCCTCTGGTTTGCTGTGGTGCCTCAAATGCAGATGGCACAGTGGACTGACGCAGAATGACTGCTGCCAGGATACCGGGCACTGACCCGCATGATACACTGCGTATGGTCGCACACCAGCTGGATATTGAGGGAATGGAATCCCTTTCTGTTGCGGTACATCTCCGACTGCAAAGCGACGTGCGTGCAGTCAATGGCACCCTGCGCCATGGGTCTTCATGAAGCTGCATGCTCGCTCTGCCTGCTGTTCGCTGGCAAGAGAGAATGAAATGTAATCAGCTCTCTTGGAGTAGAGAGCCTCAGTGACCTCCCTTATGTGACAGTGGATGTCAAACTGCAAAGATCTCCAGCTCCAGTATGGAAGGGATCCGATTCATGAATGTTTGTGGCTGCAGTCACCTTCACAGCCACTAGTGTCCTCGCCCTGCTCTGAGGTTGAAGTTGTGGCTGCAGCAGATGGCAGATTTCAGTGAGGATATCCTTAGTGAAGCGCAGAGGTCTGACACACTGTTCCTCGCTGAGGTTCAGGTCGGAGTATTGCTCCCTCAGCCTCCTGGACGGATATGACCTCCTGCTGAAAGCCCTTCTCCCCTCCTTCTCCTCCCCCTTCTAGCAGCTTGCCCTGCTCTGTGTCACCTCTGCTTATTCTCCCAGTCATACTGTAGTCTAAGGGGAATGCTTACTACTGCAACCATGTCTGGGAGCAAGCCTTGTGCAGAATCCTTGAACTCAGGAGAAAGTCCTTCAGCACCTCTCACACCACTCCCTGTAGACTTTAGCAAGTTCAAAGAACTCTAGAAAGCATCAAACACTAGTACAATCTCAACAATACCCAGTAAAAATCAATAAGCAACTAAGCTGTAAGTAGTTGATGATCCCTTTAAATAGCACTGGTGGGGGAACCTTCCTGCTGCTGAATGCATGTTCAGCTGTGCGAGATTAAGAGAGGGCATTGTTAGCTGGAGATGTGAGCCCCACAATGACAGCACGAGTGTCAAATCAACGTTACACACTGATTGATGTCATGATCTGTCCACATTGCATACTTCTGACGGACGTTCACTGCACAAGCTAACACCCTCACCAACATGGCATCCGACGCGACTCGCATCAGAAGTAACCCTCACCAATATTTGCGCCCAAGCACTTTAGAATCATGTTGAGTAGCTCAATAAGTCGGTCACATGCTTTATTAAATACATAATCAGTTCTGAGAAATGCAGTGTTGACCTTCTATGTGCTTGCAAGAAACAATCAGAAATAGAAACACACAACCAATAAAGAATGCACAGTGGGCTGTGAATAAGAGGCATCATCATATAATGTGAGAATTGCTAAAAAAAAATGCTGACTAAAGTGGCCGTGCAAAAAATTACCACTTTCTAAATAATTGCAACTTCTAACCAGAAATACAGCGCAAAACGGAAAGAAGTTCAAAGAAAGGTGGGTGTATTAGGAGCTAGTTACAGATAGTATTGAGAAAAAAAATTACTTAATGACTGTTATATATGTGAACTTGTATTTACTCTGTACAGCCACCAGAGGGCTCATCCCCTGGAGTCCCAAGGGATCCCATAATCCCTTGGCAGCACAAGTATTTAAGGAGGCTTCACAGGTTGGAGAGGCACTCTGGAGACCTGCAATAAAAGACTAAGGTCACACTTTACTTTGAGTTCACAGTGTTCGGTCTGACTCTTTCTCCATACATAATAATGACCACAACACAAGGTGTCAATCTTAGCTCAGTGGTAGTACTCTCACCTCTGAGTTAGAAGGTCACGGGTTCAAGCCCCAATCCAGGACATGCTGATATTATCCAGGGTGGCACTTAGTACAGCACTCCCTCAGTACTAAGCCTATCAGAGGTGCCATCTTTTAAATTAAATGTTAAACTGAAATCTCATCTGTGGTTTCAGGTGGATGTAAAAGATCCCATGACACTATTTAAAGAAGAACAGCGGAGTTCTCCCAATGTCCTATCTAATATTTATCCCTCAACCACTGCCACTAAAACAGATTATCTGGTCACTTATCTCATTGCTGTTTGTGGGACTTTGCTGTGTGCAGATTGACTGAAGGCACAGGTTGACTGAAGGTGCAGGGAGGAGGAAGAATATGGGCTAGATTTTACACTTTTGTGCAGATCGCCCAAAAATGGGCGTTATTTCCGGCGTGGGAGGCAAAAATGGGTTTTCAGATCGCCGGTTTGTCGCCCAATCTTGAAGCCCCTAGTCTCCATTTTTTAAATTGGGCGTTGCCGCGGGCGATATGAAATGGGCGGTAACGTTAAATCTCTCTGACCTTCTGTCGTAAAGTGTCGCCATCCTTAGCAACGGCATGGTAACACTCGATTCCTGCGATTCAGGAGGTCAAGGGTCATCATGACATGCGCAGAAGAGGAGACAGATAGAGAGGGAGCTGAGAGTGACTGAAGATGTGTGTGGGTGTGGTGTGGCTGCTTTGGGAGGAAGGAAGGAGAGTTTAGAGTGTTAGAGCAAATAGGGAAACAAAAATTAGCTGTTACCAGCCAGATATTTGCCTGAATTTGGCCTATAATGGAGGGAGAGGGGGAGGCATCTCAGCACGCTGTGGAGACTGACGCTGGCGAAAGCAGTGAGCTGGGAGAGGAGCACATTGGAGGGCGCAACAGAGCCAGGAGGTTCTTGGATGAGGCAAATGCCTCCCTCCTGCAAGAGGACGAGTTACGCTGTGATGATTTGACCCAGGGAGGGCGTGGGAAGCCCACCCCAAAGGCCCACCGGAAGATATGGGCCAAGAGGTGGTCTCGTCAGCGACCAACAAGGTGTGTGAGGGCAACCAATGCCACAAACGATGGAACGACCTTGTGGGATCCGCAAGAGTAAGTATTACATTTATTTACATGTACTTATGTGTTTATATAATTTGATTTGTAAGAATCATGAGTGACTATCAGCAGATGTGAGGGCTTGCACTTTTACCAGGAATGTTTTACTCAAAGCCTGCAGTCACGGTGCACGTTTTTAGGTACAGAATGATAATTATCATAATAGTCATGATTACATCTGTTGGTTATATGTTGTATCAGTCTCTGTGACAGTACCTAGCAATGATATCACACAATGATCTCATGCCATGTCGTCCTGTCACCTTTTACAGAAGAAGCTATCCACGATGAGGTCCATGCAGAGGCGAATGGGTGGGGGCCACCAGTCACCAGCGACATCACTGACATTGAGGAGCATGTGCTCGCACTCGTGGGGAAGCATCCCCGGACGGCCACACAAGCATCTGCAGACCCTGAAGTGAAGCGATGTGAGTAAAGTTTACACCATTGCATGATGTAAAGTCAATAGATGCCACACCCACTCATATCCGAACAATCATATATGATAGATGATTTCTAAAATTGTCCTATAAATAAGTTGGCCTAATGAAAATCATTGCAATGCACAATGTGTTGATGGTCATGAAATGTGATGTTTGTGATGATTTTGATAGCGGCGGTGCTTTTGTCGTGCATATGCTGTGTGTAGCACTGGACTCACCTTGTGACCCCAGCACCCCCTTCTCCTCCAATAACCTCATTTGTGTTTTACAGCTCAGCCAGCAGCGCGGCCCCAGGCAAGATCACAGAGGCCAAAAGTTGGTGGCGTGGGGTCGGACTCGCCAGACGATCCTACATCTGGTGCTGAGGAGCTCCGATTCTCGCCCGTCAATCAGCTGGGTCTGTTCACGGATGAGAGCGCGGACTTCGAGGAACCTGCATCGCCACGCTCCAGAAGTCATTCCACCCCAAGGCCATCTCGTGCTCCTCCGGTCATTCCCGCCTCCACTCTGGAGGTACCGGCCCCAAGCACCTCGCCACAGGGCACCCCATTTGTCTCCAGGATGGCGACGACCCCGCAGAGGTTTCATGGTCCACGAGCACAACATGAGAGCGGAGAGATGGTACAGTTGTCCAGGAGGACTAGACATTGGTGACCAGATCCCCGATGCATTGGGGAACATATACCGACAGCTGGCTACCATGACTGAGTACGTTCCGTGGATATCGGAGGCTCTGGAGGCGATAGCCAGGAACACTGCTGGCACAGGCCTCCCAGTGGTCCCAGAGCGCGGCACTCCACCCCTAGGTTCCGCACCAGCACTGCAAACGACAGATGAGAGGCAGGACCAAAATCCTGCTTCTGGATCGGAGAATGTTCCCCCCTCGGCAACCCCAATCCCATACCCATCCATCCCCCCCCAATGAGGCATCGCCTGAGGAGCTCTTCGGTCAGGTGACATGGAGCGAGATGGGGAGAAGGGGAGGGGGAAAGGAAAGTGAGGTGCATGTCCGCAGGTGATGGCTGTGTTATATCTCCATTAGGTGTATGCAATTTGTTGTAATGTATCGGGGGAGGGGGCCACCCTGTTGGTTTGCATTTGTATTCTGTGTTGCTGGACATGTTGACCATTTGATTGATGTCAATGGTCGAAAAAGTTGGGTGTGGGCGAGGGTGGGGGGTTTTTGCCCGTGATACTTATGATTTTAGACTAATGTTAGTCAAAATGTTTTTTTATTGAACATAACCTTGTTGTGCATTGTCTCAGATAGCTGGACCATTACACACTAGTGATTCCTTAACATGAAAGGGTTAAATAAAACTTAACTTCAATCAACATAAACTTTAACTGGCACCAAGGTGATGCCCACCATTGATGTCTGAGCTGCACACACACAGCAGTGTGTCAGCGTTGTCACTCACAGCAACGTTCTTTCAGGCAAATCGTTCAGATATCAGCTCCTGATGTAAGAGTCTTGCAGCTATGTAGCCACCACGGGCCTTTTCCTGCGGTCTGGAGGGGGGCGTGGGCATGGTTGCATAGCCAGCCTGATTGTCTGACCCTAGGTCGGCGTCCAGTCCCGTGTCCTCCTCTTCCTCCCTCTCCTGAGGTGGACCTTCAGTCCCTTCTGGCAATTCTTGTCCCCTCCTGATAGCCAGGTTGAGCAGCATGGAGCACATGACCACGAATTTACCTATCTGCTCAGGGTTGTATTGTAACTCCCCTCTTGAGTGGTCCAGACATCTGAAGCGCTGCTTAAGCACAGTTATTGTTTTCTGGACCACATTGCGTGTGTCTCTGTGACTCTGGTTGTATCGCTTCTCGGCCTCGGTGTGTGTGTCACGCAGGGGGGTCATCAGCCAGGTGGCAAGGCCATATCGGTTATCACCAAACATCCAGCATTGTCCTTGTGGCTGACTCTTAAACATGTCAGAGAAATTGTTCTCACGCAGGATGTGAACCTCTTCGAAGCTGTCTGGACATTTGGCATTCAGTGCTATAATTATCTGGTTGTGGTCGACAACTAGTTGGACCTTCAGGGAGTGAAATCCTTTTCTGTTACGAAAAAGCTCTGGATCCTGAGAAGGTGTCCGCATGGTGATGTGAGTGCACTGTATTGCTCCCTGCACCCTGGGGAACTTAGCAATGCAGTAGAATGCTCCAGCCCTGTTAGTCTGAGCCTCCTAGGTCATGGGGAAGCTGATAAAGTCCATCCTACGCGCGTACAGGGCCTCCGTGACCTGTCTAATGCAGCGATGGGTGGTATGGTGAGACAGAGGGGAAATCTCAACCGCAGGAGCCCGAAAGGAACCGGACGCGTAGAAAGACAGTGCCGCGGTGACCTTGACCTCGACCGACACTGATGTCCTGATGACAGGCTGCATATGTGGCCTGATGAGCTCACATATTTCATTGATCATCACCTTGTGGAAGCGCAGTCTCCGAAGGCAGGTGTGCTCGGACACATCGAGGTAAGACCTCTTCTCCCTGTAAGTGCGGGATGTGTATGGTCGGGACCACCTCCTCATTCTGGCATGTCTTAAATTGGGCACATAATGATGTGCATTAGACGTTGAGCCATTTGCACTCTGCAGCATCTGCATATTAATCGATGCAGGCTGAGAAATGGCTGGCCCCACTGCAGTGAAAATATAATACCTACAGTAAACCCCCAATAGTCCAGAGTCTGAAAATATGTCTGTTGAGATGGTCACTTCACCTGAGAAGAACTCCAGAGTCAATCCAAACTCCCCAAAGTTGAAGCAGCATTTTGAATGAAACGACCTGCGATTTTAAAATGGCGCCCACACCACTGTGATTCGTTCAGAACAGTTCCACTTTTTCAGAGCGGTGTTTTGGGTGAGCGATATTGTGGACGAGATGTGTGCGAGGTGGTGAAAGTAAAGCTGGGCGATCTCTTGGGCTTTAGTTTCGGCAAATGTGATCTTTACGACAAAAAAAGTGGGCGGCAGTATTATTGAATCTCAGCGTTAATTACGTGCGGAAACTAACGCTGGGCGATATTATGGCCGTTGATTTGGACCATTCTGATGATTCAGCCCAAAAAAAGTGGGCGGGTATTATTTTTTCCCAGCATTACGTACATGGCGAAAGTAACGCTCGGTGATAAGTGTCCGAAAAATGGGCCTCAGTTTCCATTTTGTTGCTAAATGGGCGATATCCGGGCATTATACATCATTTCAGCGGTAAAATGGACGTTAAGTGGGAATTATGCATGCAAAAAAAGTGGAAAATCTAGCCCCATGTATTTTAGAGTTTAGGAGGATTAAGAAAGGAAAAGTACAAAGGAGCAATGATCTTAGTATTATCAATAAAACAAAGCAAGATAAGAAAGGTTCTGATGAATGGGGAGAGGTTGGAGCCTAGAGGGGAAAGAAAGACAATCAGCTTTTTCTTACATCCTGTCCCTGAGTGCAAGAAAGACATTAAAATAACCTCCATAAATACAGGAGCAGTATTCAAGATGGACTTGGAGATTTTTAGATTCAAGATTTCTTGGGGGGAGCAGAGATGCTTGGCACAAAACAGGAAACAGCTTCTTGCAAGCAGCTTTAGCACAGGAGGAGGTTACTATTTCTGTGCTGCCTTTGGCACTATATTATCTTTGGAAGAGGAAAATTATATTAATCAAAATCAAAATTAAATGTTAATTTTGAAACAACAAAGTTGTCACAGACTATGCTTAAAAACATGACAAATGTAATTGATAAAAGCAATGATATGCCTGTTTACAATATAGCCCAGGTGCCAGGACTAAACACAGACTCTTGTCACAAGAGCTGCATTCTGGCTTGTTTATCTTTCTCTCTGCCAATCAACAGGATGGATATTATTTCCATTGAAGGCAACAAAGAAAACACTTGGGCCTAGACACTGCGATCTCAGTACTGCACAGTTGAAAGCGAGGCATAGTAAGATCCATCTGTCCATTTGTCCTCGCCTTGTAGCCGTCCCTCCAACCTCGGGGTCAGGGTCATTTGAATATTAAGACGGGTACCCACACCTACTGGGTTGCCTGCCCCATGGACCCAGCAGGGATACTTTAGGCCTGGAGTTGGTGATTTCGAAGTAATTGCTCCAAAGGCACGTCCTCATTGGGCTGCCTGTTTGTAAATATTTATTCATCTCTCTTGGATTGATTGGCATTTGCAAATGGCTCTGCTTATGGCCCTGTACGGCAAGTATGCCTGCATCATACAGGATACGTACTGTCCGTCGTACAGGAGGCAAAACTGGCAGAATGCTGAGGAATCCTGGCATCCCATCTCACACATCTACTCCCCCCCCACCATGCCAATTACAATTGGTCTCCAGAGCCAGAACGGGGTGGAAACCTGGTGGAAATGGGTTCAGCCCCAAATTCCAGCCCCATCTCTCTCACTGTGCCACATTTCTGCCCTCACTCCCACCCCCGACCCTATAATTTCTAGGCTTGACTGTCAGGAATTTAAGTCATGAAGACAGGTTAAGGAAACTGGGCTTGTTTTTTTTGGAAAAGAGGAGACTTTGAGGTGACCTGATTAAAGTTTTCAAGATCTTGAGAGGGATTAATGAAGTTGCTCCTGACATTGTTGATCATAATGAAGGATCGAAACATTAACTGCTTATGGCCCCACACTTTTTCACAGCAGGAAGGATTGGGCCTTCTCTGGGAGTAGTTGATGAAAGACCCAGGTTAAGAAGGGAAGTCAGGCAATACATTTCTTTCACAGCAAGGGGAAGAGAACTGTCGAACAATTTGTTAGAAGTGATGAGAATGCATTTGCACTTTAATAGAATCAGTTAATCAGGTGACTGACATTGGAATGTTTATTGTTTACTTAAGCAGTTACTACATTCTTCTGTGAGACTGTTGAAATAAGTCCCATAAATAAGTGTGTTTAAAAATTTAGACAAGCCTCGGTTTAATCATAGGTTAACAGGGAAGGTCATTGAAACTGACAGTATAAATGGGTCAAGCAGCCATAGCATTTTTGGAGAAAGAAAGGATTGAAGGAGGCAGTCAGAAGATGGGCAGATGGCTTTGAATTCTATCAAAATTAATGGGCTTGTTGGACCTAATGACTTTTTCCTTTTCCAGATATTGTAATGTTTTTAATAATTAGATGGGGATGATGGTGGCAATGGTGCTGTATTTTAGGAGATGAAGCAGTTATAGCTGTATGTCAGCCAACTGTAAATTATCCTGCAAATAGTGTACAATTCATCAACTGCTCTCCGATAAGGCCCAATACCTGCTGCTATGAAAGAATGTGGTCCTCAATCAGTTAATGTCAGCCCCAAGCCATTTTTTTCCACTTTGTTAAACTTCCCTCAGCTACTGTTGCACTTTTAAGCTGATTATTGTTGCTTGAGCAGACTAATTAAGATCTAAAATGTTTGGGTTAAAGTAATAAGGATTTCTCACACTGCACATTTTGCTGCCTGATATAGCACATCTGAGGGATAAAATCAATAGGCGCTGCAAACTATTATCAGTTACAATTCTTATTAGCCAGAAGCTGTAATGTGGAAGATGCAGGCAGCAGGCACAACTTTATTTCAGAAGATAGCTAATAACTTCATTCCAAACTGCAAACAAGAGTCAGCCTCTTCCCCATTGATCTTTTTTCATAAATAATGGGATAGATACCACGGTCAGTTTAAAGGTAAGTTGCAAAGCATGGTTCAGAATTCAAGCCTGATTTCGTATATCGCAACAACAGATATTTACTTTGTGAACTTTACTGATTTCCGGCTCCAATAAAAGGTTGTATGGTGATGTCAGACCCTGTGCCTCAGAATGCTGGTGGCCTATCAAACTAGGCCACAACTGATGTTCAAGCTCACCTGTCCTCACTGGGATTGATGTCGGGTGAAAGGGACGTTTTGTCAGTTTTTGGCCATTTGGGCAGTGTCATAGTACTCCATTGGAGGTCAAATGTACAGGTGCTGTAGAAATATGCCCTCGCCTATTGTTTGGCCAGGGTGTCAAGGCTGGCAGTCATCAGCCTAGGTCACCCACCTTCCTGGTTGAAGACTGAAGCAAATTGGCACAACTCAGCAAATACAAAAGTGATTGAAATGTGAACAACACTGAAATATGTTTTACTGCCTCCAATATTTTTCACAGTGGGTTAAAGCAGACCCCATGCCACAATGATGTACTGTACTTCAGCCAGTACTAAACAACTAGCAGAATCCCTAACTGAATAGAGTTGTGCAATTAGACCAAGCAGAATGCTTTCATGCTGAAGAAATCTGCTGGTTACACATTTGTGAAAAACGACCATTTTGTGTGATTGATCTTAGTGTCAGCCGTGACTCAGTTGGGAGCGCTCACATCTCTCAGTCAGAAGGTTATGGATTCATAGTCCCACTCCAGAGACTTGAGCACAAAAATCTAGGCTGACACTCAAGTGCAGTGCTGAGGGAATGCTGCACTATCGGAGGTGTCGTCTTTCAGATGAGATGTTAAACTAAGGCCCTGTCTGCTCCCTCAGGTGGGTGAAAAAGATCCCATGGCATTATTTCGCAGCACAGCAGGGGAGTTATCATTAGCATCCTGGCCAATATTTCATCATCATAGGCAGTCCCTCGAAATCGAGGAACATTAGAACATAAGAACATAAGAAATAGGAGCAGGAGTAGGCCATACGGCCCCTCAAGCCTGTTCCGCCATTTAATACGATCATGGCTGATCCGATCATGGACTCATGTCCACTTCCCCGCCCGCTCTCCATAACTCCTTATTCCCTTATCGTTTAAGAAACTGTCAATTTCTGCCTTAAATTTATTCAATGTCCCAGCTTCCACAGCTCTCTGAGGCAGCGAATTCCACAGATTTACAACCCTCTGAGAGAAGAAATTTCTCCTCATCTCAGTTTTAAATGGGTGGCCCCTTATTCTAAGATTATGCCCTCTAGTTCTAGTCTCCCCTATCAGTGGAAACATCCTCTCTGCATCCACCTTGTCAAGCCCTCTCATAATCTTAGACGTTTCGATACGATCACCTCTCATTCTTCTAAATTCCAATGTGTAGAGACCCAACCTACTCATCCTTTCCTCATAAGTCAACCCCTTCATCTCTGGAATCAACCAAGCGAATCTTCTCTGAACTGCCTCCAAAGCAAGTATATCCTTTTGTAAATATGGAAACCAAAACTGCATGCAGTATTCCAGGTGTGGCCCCAGCAATACCCTGTATAGCTGTAGCAAGGCTTCCCTGCTTTTATACTCCATCCCCTTTGCAATAAAGGCCAAGATTCCATTGGCCTTCCTGATCACTTGCTGTACCTGCAAACTAACCTTTTGTGTTTCATGCACAAGGACCCCCAGTGAGTTCTCAGGTGGCTGTACAATCCAATACGGGAATTACAGTCTCTTTAACAGGTGGGGCAGACAGTGGTTGAAGGAAAGGGTGGGTGGGGAACCTGGTTTGCCGTATGCTCCTTCCGCTCTCTGCACTTGGTTTCTGCATGCTCTCGGTGACAAGACTCGAGGTGCTCAGCGCCCTCCCGGATGCTTTTCCTCCACTTTGGCCGGTCTTGGGCCAGGGATTCCCAGTGGCCGGTGGGGATGTTACACTTTATCAAGAAGGCTTTGAGGGTGCCCTTGAAGCGTTTCCTCTGCCCAGCTGGGGCACGCCTGCTATGTAGTAATATTTAGCGCTCAAGTGACATCACTAAAAAACAGGTTATCTGGGCATTTTCTCATTGTTGTTCGTGGGAGCTTGCTGCTATATTTCCGACATTACAACAGTAACTATACATCAAAACTATTTCATTGGCTGTAAACTGTTTTGGGGTGTCCTGAGGTTGTGAAAGGTGCTATATAAATGCAAGTCTTTCTTTGTTTCTTTCCTTAAAGAAATTAATAGTAGAGCTAATAGTATGCACTTTATGGGGGGAACTAATTTGCATAATATGTCATCAGACTATTTTCCCCTCTGGAAACTGGGTTCCAATCTAGCCCAACCCAATGAGGTGGAGGTCTCTCTCTCTCTGTTGGCGGTGCAGGTGTTGTGTGAAAGATGTTAGGGCAGTCTCAACCCAGTTCCTAATGGCTATGGTAATACAGCATAAATCTAATGACAGTTCAGTATAATCCTGTCAATATATGGATAGTTGAAACACATTTGCATTTATATAATGCTTTATTATGTTGTCAACTTGCTTCAAAATGGTTTTGATAATTAATTAATTTTTTGGAATGCAGTGACTGTTGTTACAGAAACAGTCCCATGAGCAGTGATGAAATCAAAGAACAGTTAATGGGATTGAAATTCCTCAACTGTTCCAGTGGACCCCAGCCGTAACTCTAGCGAGAGTCTGCAGATTGGATATAATGGTGGAACCTCTGATTGCCCCTTACAAGGCCAGTGACACAAAGCGGAAGGAGCAGGGTGGCAGGTACTCCCGAGGCCGTGAGTTCCTAAGCCCCAGCCTGCAAAAGGTTACCTCGTGGATCGTCAACTGATACATCCAGAAGGAAGAGGCATACCGGCCTCATGGATGGTGGAAAAGGGGCCCACATTGGAGATCCTGGCTTAGATTGTGGCCTGGACCTCTGAGGAAAAGGGCAGTTTTTTTAAAAACTTAGAGTGGCCCTCTTGGCATGGGCACACAATCTTGCATTTCCGAGGAGTATCTCAACATATCCCGCCATCCAGCCAGCAATGGCACATTTTCTAGCCTGCTCAAGCAGGTAGCACCCGAGGTTGTCCATGTGGCACTGGTGCCTGCCATCTCCAAGCTCACTAGGTGCCCTTCCTTGGCCAGGCATGATTCCAGCACAAGTACTGGGATTGTGGCCTGTGAAAATTTCATCCAAATCTGTTTCTTGGGTGGTGGTGTTTCCTGAGGGGGGATTGCACCGTAGGACATTTTACTATAGTAAAGGCTCTATATAAAAACAAGCTGCGGTTGTTGTGGTTGTTGTCCAGGAGAAGGGGAGATGTACCTGTTCTTCTTCCAATAATGCCATAGGGATTTCAATGTCCACCTGAACAGGGAGACAGAATCTGGGTTTAATGCCTCATCTGAAGAATGGCACCTCGGAAAATGCAGTACTCCATTAGCATTGTACTCAAGTATGTACTTAGGTCCCAGTAAATGGGTCAAGCAGCTATAGCATTTTTGGAGAAAGAAAGGATTGAAGGAGGCAGTCAGAAGATGGGCAGATGGCTTTGAATTCTATCAAAATTAATGGGCTTGTTGGACCTAATGACTTTTTCCTTTTCCAGGTATTGTAATGTTTTTAATAATTAGGTGGGGATGATGGTGGCAATGGTGCTGTATTTTCAAGAGATGAAGCAGTTATAGCTGTATGTCCGCCAACTGTAAATCATCCTGCAAATAGTGTACAATTCATCAACTGCTCTCCGATAAGGCCCAATACCTGCTGCTATGAAAGAACATGGTCCTCAATCAGTTAATGTCAGCCAAATCCAAGCCATTTTTTTCCACTTTGTTAAACTTCCCTCAGCTACTGTTGCACTTTTAAGCTGATTATTGTCGTTTGAGCAGACTAATTAAGGTCTAAAATGTTTGGGTTAAAGTAATAAGGATTTCTCACACTGCACATTTTGCTGCCTGATATAGCACATCTGAGGGATAAAATCAATAGGCGCTGCAAATCATTATCAGTTACAATTCTTATTAGCCAGAAGCTGTAATGTGGAAGATGCAGGCAGCAGGCACAACTTTATTTCAGAAGATAGCTAATAACTTCATTCCAAACAGCAAACAAGAGTCAGCCTCTTCCCCATTGATCTTTTCTCATAAATAATGGGATAGATACCATGGTCAGTTTAAAGGTAAGTTGCAAAGCATGGTTCAGAATTCAAGCCTGATTTCGTATATTGCAACAACAGATATTTACTTTGTGAACTTTACTGATTTCCGGCTCCAATAAAAGGTTGTATGGTGATGTCAGACCCTGTGCCTCAGAATGCTGGTGGCCTATCAAACTAGGCCACAACTGATGCTCAAGCTCACCTGTCCTCACTGGGATTGATGTCGGGTGAAAGGGACGTTTTGTCAGTTTTTGGCCATTTGGGCAGTGTCATAGTACTCCATTGGAAGTCAAATGTACAGGTGCTGTAGAAATATGCCCTCGCCTATTGTTTGGCCAGGGTGTCAAGGCTGGCAGTCATCAGCCTAGGTCACCCACCTTCCTGGTTGAAGACTGAAGCAGATTGGCACAACTCAGCAAATACAAAAGTGATTGAAATGTGAACAACACTGAAATATGTTTTACTGCCTCCAATATTTTTCACAGTGGGTTAAAGCAGACCCCATGCCACAATGATGTACTGTACTTCAGCCAGTACTAAACAACTAGCAGAATCCCTAACTGAATAGAGTTGTGCAATTAGACCAAGCAGAATGCTTTCATGCTGAAGAAATCTGCTGGTTACACATTTGTGAAAAACGACCATTTTGTGTGATTGATCTTAGTGTCAGCCGTGACTCAGTTGGGAGCGCTCACATCTCTCAGTCAGAAGGTTGTGGATTCATAGTCCCACTCCAGAGACTTGAGCACAAAAATCTAGGCTGACACTCGAGTGCAGTGCTGAGGGAATGCTGCACTGTCGGAGGTGTCGTCTTTCAGATGAGATGTTAAACTAAGGCCCTGTCTGCTCCCTCAGGTGGGTGAAAAAGATCCCATGGCGTTATTTCGCAGCACAGCAGGGGAGTTATCCTTAGCATCCTGGCCAATATTTCATCATCATAGGCAGTCCCTCGAAATCGAGGAATATTAGAACATAAGAACATAAGAAATAGGAGCAGGAGTAGGCCATACGGCCCCTCAAGCCTGCTCCGCCATTTAATACGATCATGGACTCATGTCCACTTCCCCGCCCGCTCCCCATAACCCCTTATTCCCTTATCGTTTAAGAAACTATCTATTTCTGCCTTAAATTTATTCAATGTCCCAACTTCCACAACTCTCTGAGGCAGCGAATTCCACAGATTTACAACCCTCTGAGAAAAGAAATTTCTCCTCATCTCAGTTTTAAATGGGTGGCCCCTTATTCTAAGATTATGCCATCTAGTTCTAGTCTCCCCTATCAGTGGAAACATCCTCTCTGCATCCACCTTGTCAAGCTCCCTCATAATCTTAGACGTTTCGATAAGATCATCTCTCATTCTTCTGAATTCCAATGAGTAGAGACCCAAGCTACTCAACCTTTCCTCATAAGTCAACCCCCTCATCTCTGGAATCAACCTAGTGAACCTTCTCTGAACTGCCTCCAAAGCAAGTATATCCTTTCGTAAATATGGAAACCAAAACAGCACGCAGTATTCCAGGTATGGCCTCACCAGTACCCTGTATAGCTGTAGCAAGGCTTCCCTGCTTTTATACTCCATCCCCTTTGCAATAAAGGCCAAGATTCCATTGGCCTTCCTGATCACTTGCTGTACCTGCAAACTAACCTTTTGTGTTTCATGCACAAGGACCCCCAGTGAGTTCTCAGGTGGCTGTACAATCCAATATGGGAATTACAGTCTCTTTAACAGGTGGGGCAGACAGTGGTTGAAGGAAAGGGTGGGTGGGGAACCTGGTTTGCCGTATGCTCCTTCCGCTCTCTGCACTTGGTTTCTGCATGCTCTCGGTGACAAGACTCGAGGTGCTCAGCGCCCTCCCGAATGCTTTTCCTCCACTTTGGCCGGTCTTGGGCCAGGGATTCCCAGTGGCCGGTGGAGATGTTACACTTTATCAAGAAGGCTTTGAGGGTGCCCTTGAAGCGTTTCCTCTGCCCAGCTGTGGCACGCCTGCCGTGTAGTAATATTTAGCACTCAAGTGACATCACTAAAAAACAGGTTATCTGGGCATTTTCACATTGCTGTTCGTGGGAGCTTGCTGCGTATTTCCGACATTACAACAGTAACTATACATCAAAACTATTTCATTGGCTGTAAACTGTTTTGGGGTGTCCTGAGGTTGTGAAAGGTGCTATATAAATGCAAGTCTTTCTTTGTTTCTTTCTTTAAAGAAATTAATAGTAGAGCTAATAGTATGCACTTTATGGGGGGAACTAATTTGCATAATATGTCATCAGACTATTTTCCCCTCTGGAAACTGGGTTCCAATCTAGCCCAACCCAATGAGGTGGAGGTCTCTCTCTCTCTGTTGGCGGTGCAGGTGTTGTGTGAAAGACATTAGGGCAGTCTCAACCCAGTTCCTAATGGCTATGGTAATACAGCATAAATCTAATGACAGTTCAGTATAATCCTTTCAATATATGGATAGTTGAAAAACATTTGCATTTATATAATGCTTTATTATGTTGTCAACTTGCTTCAAAATGGTTTTGATAATTAATTAATTTTTTGGAGTGCAGTGACTGTTGTTACATAAACAGTCCCATGAGCAGTGATGAAATCAAAGAACAGTTAATGGGATTGAAATTCCTCAACTGTTCCAGTGGACCCCAACCGTAACTCTAGCGAGAGTCTGCAGATTGGATATAATGGTGGAACCTCTGATTGCCCCTTACAAGGCCAGTGACACAAAGTGGATGGAGCAGGATGGCAGGTACTCCCGAGGCCGTGAGTTCCTAAGCCCCAGCCTGCAAAAGGTTACCTCGTGGATCGTCAACTGATACATCCAGAAGGAAGAGGCATACCGGCCTCATGGATGGTGGAAAAGGGGCCCACATTGGAGATCCTGGCTTAGATTGTGGCCTGGACCTCTGAGGAAAAGGGCAGTTTTTTTAAAAACTTAGAGTGGCCCTCTTGGCATGGGCGCACAATCTTGCATTTCCGAGGAGTATCTCAACATATCCCGCCATCCAGCCAGCAATGGCACATTTCCTAGCCTGCTCAAGCAGGTAGCACCCGAGGTTGTCCATGTGGCACCGATGCCTGCCATCTCCAAGCTCACTAGGTGCCCTTCCTTGGCCAGGCATGATTCCAGCACAATACTTGGATTGTGGCCTGTGAAAATTTCATCCAAATCTGTTTCTTGGGTGGTGGTGTTTCCTGAGGGGGGATTGCACCGTAGGACATTTTACTATATTAAAGGCTCTATATAAAATCAAGCTGCGGTTGTTGTGGTTGTTGTCCAGGAGAAGGGGAGATGTATCTATTCTTCTTCCAATAATGCCATAGGGATTTCAATGTCCACCTGAACAGGTAGACAGAATCTGGGTTTAATGCCTCATCTGAAGAATGGCACCTCGGAAAATGCAGTACTCCATTAGCATTGTACTGGAGTATGTACTTAGATCCCAGTATGGGGCTAGAATTCGCAACTTTCTAACCCAGCGGCAAGAATGCTCCAAGTGAACACAGTAGGAAGTGTAAAGCTTGTACTAGTCTAATTAAAGCTGCTGTTCTGAGGCTAGTTTCAAGGTACATTGTTGGGGTAGAGTATCAGGACTGTGCCTAGCCCATGTTATATCGGATCTGGGAGTGCCTGATGCTGACACTGGGTGATAGATGTGGAAAAATGTTTCACTTCCCAGCACTAACACTCTTAGCACAACATTCTGAATGTTATTGGCTCAAGCCACTGCAAAGTGTCTTGGTACTACACGATGCTGTGCATTGATGCTGCTGGGTACTTAAGAAGTGTTTTTGTTTAAATTGACAAATAGTCTTTGAAAATGGATTTAGAAGCAAAAGCAAATATTTTATTACACAAACGAATTTTACCCTACTTTCAAAAAAGAATATCAGTGCATTGGAGAGGGTTCAGAGGAAGTGAGCAGGAGGACTCTGGGATTTATCTCTTTAACCTATAGGGGAAACTGAGGCAATTGAATTTGTTTCTACTCTAGAAAAGAAAGTTGAAGGAAGACATTAAACTACTGTGGGGGAACTGGATAGTGCAGCAGATTAGACACTTATCTTCCACTCCAGGGGCTAGATTTTCCCCAAGCAGTTTTTTCGGCGCACTTGCCGTAAATGCGCCGACTTTGTGCGCTGGAAACGGCGCTGAAAATATGTGCCCCCATTCTGGCCGCTCTGCAGTGTGTCCCGGATCCTGGTGTGCCGTTTTTCGTGGGGTGGGGGGCGGAGCTACAGTCCTGCGCAGCAAAAACTGCCGGCACCTCTGCACATACGCGCTAGAGTGTGCACACATGTGCAGTAGCTCATTGCAGCCCGACGCTGTGGGGGAGGGGCCAAAACACGCCGTCCCTATCACGGGCCAAGTGGCCTGCCACACACTCTGATATCGAAGGATCGCATTGGAGTAATGGAGTCTTGAGTTAATGAAGGAACATGAGAGTTTTAGTGGCAGATGGGCTGTGGCCCTTTTGACAAGGGCCGGGGAACGGGACTCGCTGAAGTGCTCTTGCAGAGAGCCGCCGCGGGCTCGACAGAGCATTGACTTGGTGCAGAGCCAGGATGGCAAGGAGAATTCACAGGGCACCGGAGAGGAGAGCATTGACAGCCAAAAGTGCCCAGTGTGTGAGATCATTTTCCCGCTCAACCTGGAGGACTTTGATTTCGGGCAATACGTTGTGAAGCACTTTGTAGCCTTTCCTCTCCCTCCCCCCTCCCAATGACGCCGAGACCAGCCTTTCCTCTCCCTCCCCCCCTCCCGACCCGGCTCGCTGCCTTCCCTGGCCGATTTCAACTAAAGGTAGGATTTAATACAATTTTTTAATTGTTGTTCAATTGTTTACCCTATTTTTATGTAGTTATTTGAACTTTTATATTGAATGTTTGCTGCTTGGTGCTTGGTGCAGGTCCTACCTGCGTCGATTTGTTAACTGCCCGCAAGGTTTTTCAGAACTGGCCACATACGCTGACGTAAGTGGATTTGGAGTAACTTTTAGCTGGTCAAAATGGCATAAATGGCCAAAAGTGGAGTAAGTGTCTGGGAACGCTCCCCTTTGGCGAAAAAAACTGAAGTAAAAAATATCGTACCAAACTGACTTACTCTGGGGCAACTTTTGTTGGGGAAAATGGCAGTTTTTAAACTTACGCCAGAAAAAACAACTTACTCCAAAAAAATTGGAGCAAGTCATGGGGAAAATCGAGCCCCTGCAGGAATCTGGGTTGAAACTCAGCCCAGACTGATTGGATCAAAGTCTCCTCTGCCCACTGGCTAAAGAATCCTGTGTGAAAAGAGTTTGGGTATTCTCAATCCAGAGTCCAGTGAGCATCAAACTGTCACCAATTCAGCACTAATTGGCAATCTCATTGTCAGGCACATGGATGATTGGTGTGGGAAATGGAGAGAAACGCTACACTGGTGCAATCGTGGGTGCTGTCCTGAGGTTGGGGCTGAAGCGAAAACTTTAGTCTGCATTTTACTGTGCGGTGTGACTACTTGATGCCAGCACTAATGCCTGGAATTTCTACAGGGATTCTGATCTTCTGCAGGAAGTTCTGAAAACCATGTCAATGACCATTTACGCCATTTCTCAGGCATTTCTGCCAAAATTACAGCAGACGATTTGTAATTCTACCATTGGGTACCTAAGTGTTTCCTTCATCAACATTAATTCCCCTCACATTAATGTGCATAAAAATAATTGCTGAGTGGTTTTAGTTGATGTTGCTGTAGACAAGCTACATGATCTATACTGTGAGCAAAGAATTTTAAAAGACACTTTTTTTTAAAACTGTTAATAATGTAAGGATATTTTCTCTAAAACTCTTGATCACTATATTCTGCAATTGGGCTTGGCTGCACGTTACATAGTAAATGTGCTCAAATCAGTATACATTTAGCTTTGGTATATGGTTTTGTTTCCACCACTGTGTCTCACCATCTCACCAAATGGCCACTCTGATAATTTCTTCAAATTTCAGTGAACGGTTACAACATTGCAAGTGCTGTTCGTGCTGGGTGTCGTCAGGTTGACGAGCAGTTTCATGAGCCTATATAAAGGTAAAACTCCACTTATAGTGTAATGTATTCACAGCGCAGTACTGTTTCAAAGACTGCAGGGCAGGGCGGGGCAGATTCCATGGTACTGGGACAACAGAAAAATAACCAAGTATTCATGTGATAGATTCTTACGACATCATTATCATCATCATCATAGGCGGTCCCTCGAACGAGGATGACTTGCTTTCACATGGGTTCACAGATGTTTCAATGAAGGACCCAATGTTCCAGTCCTGAACTCCAGGGGTGGAAGATGCCTGTGCGTAGATTTTTTTAACATGTGGTGACCGTTGCACATCAGCCACCACATGGGCTTGACAGAGCTAGGCCTTTATCCGGTGGCAAGGGTTAAACAGGACGACTGGAGACCTGCTCTGCTGCACAGACCTAGTGCGCACACGTATCACAGCGTGGGCAGGCCCGTGTTGCCCCTGGGTCCTCAGCTCTTCTCGGCCCCGTACCCTTATTTGCCGCACCTCCGCCATAATCTCTTGCCGCTCCTCTACCACAAACATTCACTGCACCTCTGCCACGCTCTCTCGCCGCTCCTCCGCCACAATCTCTCACCACTCCTCCACCGCAGAAACATTCACCGCACCTCTGCCACAATCTCTCACCGCACCTCTGCATCAAACATTCATTGAACCGCCGCCACGATCACTCGTTGAATCTCAGCCACGATTGCTCATCGCTCCTCCGCCACGATCTTTCACCACTCATCCGTCCCAACCATCCCACTCCTCCGCTGTACCTGGGCCCCACCGATGTTCCTGCCCATGCTCCAAACGACGACCTGGGTTTTGATGATGTCACCCAGTCGCCCACCTCGAAATCATCGCACATTACGAAAAGCTCACGCTGGAAGTTGTAGTGGTATGTCACTCCAACTGTTTTATAGCCTGACCTGCGGAGCTGATCTCTTGCAATTAACAATGAACAATTGAGTATACCACAAAGCACCCTTTACTGTCCTCCCACCCTTGGGACTCACCCCCCCCCCCCCCCCGCCTCCCTTTCTTACTCCTGCCCTTCCTTTTCCCACTGCCCCTGAGCCCAGACCTCCCCGTGGTGGTACCAAACCAGCGTGCAGCACTGCACCCTGAGTGCTGTTGCTGTCGTTGGGGATCAGACATTGCAGGCGCAATAAATGGGGCCTCAGAAGAAGCTCATGATCTGGAAGGCACGGTTTCAGGGCTGGAAGCTGCTGGCAGCTCCCCACCCTCAGGTGCTGTTGACCCAACTACTATGGCACGGGGGGATTCCACGCCATATCCCAATCCTGTCGATTGCCGCATATTGATGGAGTCGGCGGTTCGCTCTATCACGGTGATCATACGCGACATTACTAAAGCACACGCACGCAATATAGCTCTTACTGGAAACTGTCATCATGTGACTTGTCACATGACCTTTTTATTGTATGTACATCAGCAGTTGCATTACAACTGTAGTCCACTAGGTGGAGCTCTATATTACATTTTTCCCTCCTTAATGAAGAAGTAATCATAACAAAATAATCATCATACATAACTTGCATGGTTATACACAACAAAAGATATGGACCATTTTGCCATATTTATGAATCAAATTTAACCATTGGTTTTCTGTTTCGAAGAGGATACCTTTGCTCTCGAACAGAACTTTCCAAACTTGGTGTCGAATTTACTCATTCGAGACTGACCCTAAGGAGAGATTTTCACCAAGGGTAACCCTTGATCTATATTTGGACTTCCTACAACTCCAAACTGTTTGTCTGCTTGACTCGACTCAAACTTAAATTCTGACTTTCTCTTGGACTTGTTTCTAGTACATCTGATATAGGATTTGCTACTGGTACTCTACTTGTAACAAGACTATCTGATTCATCAGAAATAATCGAATCATTCTAATTTTCAACTCCTTCCACATCTGTAAATAAAATATGACCAATGTGAACAAACCTAACCTATCCATGATCAAACACCTTGACCAAATACGTGCACGAGCCACATATCTTCACTATTCTTCTTGATAACCACTTTAACCATTTATGGTGATAGCTGTTCATTCTAAACCTCTGATTCAATTTCACACTTCTCTCTCTTACTCTACCGCTATCATGATTCTCTTTCTATCTCAATTGTTTTTCTACTAACTGTGCCAGGTTTCGCTTTAACAACGAGAACCTGGTCTGTGGCTGTCGTTTAAGAAACAACCCTGCTAGTGTTCTATCAGTAGTTGTATGAGGAGTATTCTGAAGGTAATTAGAAAATTTGCCAATTTGCGATCCAACAACAACTGCCGTTTCTTTGGATTTGGATCCAACATTTGTTTGATGAGGGCACGTTTTACAATTTGTAATGTGTGCTCTGCTGCACCATTTGAAGCAGGGTGATACGGTGGGATCTTGGTATGTTTCACACCATTTCTGCTCATGAACTGTGCAAATTCTTCTGAACAAAATTGCAGCCCATTTTCAGATACAATTTCTTCTGGGAGGCCATAAGAAGGAAACAATCTTCGCAAATTGTCTAGTGAGTTAGTTATTATTTTCCACATTGGAAACATCTCTTCCCACTTCAAATGGCTATCAATCACTATGAACAATTGTTGTCCTTGTTCAATAAAATCTACACGTAACCGTCGCCATACCCTGGAAGGCCATTTCCATGGCTGTAATGGTACTGATGGTGGTTTCTTGCTTATAAGAACATAAGAAGTAGGAGCAGGAGTAGGCCATTTGGCCCCTCGAGCCTGCTCCACCATTCAATATCATGGCTGATCTGATCATGGACTCAGCTCCACTTCCCTGCCCACTCCCCATAACCCTTTACTCCCTTATCACTCAAAAATCTGTCTATCTCCGCCTTAAATATATTCAATGACCCAGTCTCCACAGCTCTCTGCGGCAGTGAATTCTGAGAGAAGAAATTTCGCCTCATCTCAGTTTTAAATGGGCAGTCCCTTATTCTAAGACTATGTCCCCTAGTTTTAGTTACCCCTATGATTGACATGTTGTATACCGACTAATGATGTACTCTATATCTTTATCTAAACCTGGCCACCGTAAGTAACTGCATACAAAACTCTTGGTCAAGCACATTCCCAGGTGCTGGTCATGAAGATGTCCTAATAATTTTGACCTGAACTTATTTGGGATAACTACTCTTGCAACCCATATAATACAATATTTATCCACCGACAATTCATTCCTACGAACAAAGTATGAATGAATATCTTTCTTTGATACCTGGTTTGGCCAGCCATTTGCTAAGTAATCATACACCATTGACATAACTGGGTCACGTTTGGTTGCTCTACCAACCACTTCAGCTGTGACTAGCAGCTCAACAATGTAATAAGTAGAACACTTCTTCTTTAGAGATAATGTTCTCAGTTTCTAGTCTTTTGAGTTCTTTCTCAACTTTCTCCTTGAGAGAAGAAGAAATTTCTTCTCTCAGAATTCACTGCCCCAGAGAGCTGTGGAGACTGGGTCATTGAATATATTTAAGGCGGAGATAGACAGATTTTTGAGTGATAAGGGAGTAAAGGGTTATGGGGAGTGGGCAGGGAAGTGGAGCTGAGTCCATGATCAGATCAGCCATGATATTGAATGGTGGAGCAGGCTCGAGGGGCCAAATGGCCTACTCCTGCTCCTACTTCTTATGTTCTTATAAGCAAGAAACCACCATCAGTACCATTACAGCCATGGAAATGGCCTTCCAGGGTATGGCGACGGTTACGTGTAGATTTTATTGAACAAGAAGGACGTGGCTTGCAGCAAACTGGTCTAGTGTCCTTCTGCACTCTGACACTTGCCTTGAAGTCTTGGACTGCCTGTTTCATGGAACACTTTCGGATACTGCTGGATGACATCATCTTTCGATGCAAATTTCATTTCTACACGAAAAATCTCATTCCAATCCAGCTTCAGTGATTCCAACCACTTTCTACCTATCAAGGCTGGCTTGTCTCCTGCCACGACTAAGAGAGGCAAGCTCTGAAACAGATCCTTGTATTTCACCGGTACGGTGATCTATCCTACCACAGGGATTTGCTCTCCTGAGTAGCCTCACAGCTCTATCTTTGACTTCTCCACTGGAAAATCACTCAACTTGTCGGGATATAGTGATTCTATGCTCATGGATGCACCAGTGTCGCTTTCCATGGGTATCCTGGTTCCTGCAATGTCTACTTGGATGACAATACTTCCTGAATCGCTGTTAGACAGCTTCGTGCTCCTGATGACGTGTATTTCCAAAACCTCCTCATCTGGTTGCTTCTTTTCAATGCTATGTAGTCTCTGGCGATTGTTACTTCTAGCATTGAACATCGGTTTATCCTTCAGTCGGCATGCCTTTGCAAGATGGCAAGTTTTCTTGCAGAAGAAACATTCTACCTTCACATATGAACAACTTTGAGCTATGTGTTGTCCCAGACATCGACAGCACGACTTCAATGCGCTGTTGCCTTGGCCAGTTGCTGAGGCCTTGGGACCCAACTGCCTTTTACTTTTAACCTGCAGGCAATTCACCTCGGTTGTCTGACGACTGGAAATGGTATGAAATTCTCGGGAGTGTTGGTCAGCCATATCCATCAACATAGCTGTCTGACAATCTAAATCAAAAGACAAGTTAGGGGCTGTCAACAACTTTCTTCATTTTTCATCCCATAAACAAAGTGGTCGCGCAATTCTCGGTCCTGAAAGTTTCTGAAATGACAGTGAATGGATAGCTTCTTTAAAGCTACAATGTACTCACTGATACCCTCATCCAGTAATTGATCTCATATTCCAAAACGATAACTTTCAGCAATTTCCAGAAGCTTAGGACTGTAGTGCTGTTCTCTGTCAGTGGTGTATCCTTTGGCTTGATGGGAATAAGCAAGTTTTCCAGGGTTTCATACACCTCGGGGCCTGCTTCAGTCAGGAAAATAGCCCATTTTCTTTCTGAAACCAACCGGTTATGGTTTTCATCATCGGGGTCTTTGACGATACTATTCGCAGTGAAAAACATTTCTAGCTGCTCCACATACGCTCCGAAAGTCACTTGGTCACGATGGAACTCACCCAAGCGCCTTATTATTCATATAGGCGCGGCCATCTGGACTCTTCAGTTCAGCCAAGTGTGCTTGTAATTTACCTGGGATGTTTAGCTGTTGTCAATGAAAAGAACCTCTCAAAGTCTCTCTGTTGTTTGGCTGGGTCATCCACCAACAAAAATTTCAGCTAGGGTATCCAATTATCCTAATCTATGTCGCCAATGTGATATATTCTTACGACATCATTAAAGCACACACACACACATAATGGCTCTTACTGGAAACTGTCATCATGTGACATGACCCTTTTATTGTATGTACTTCAGCAGTTCCATTACCACAGTAGTCCACTAGATGGGGCAGTAGGCCACTAAGTGGAGCTATATATTACAATTCACAATATTGTTTGAAATTTACAGCTAACATCTTTGCCTCCAGCCTCTAGGCCAGCAAGCAGAAAACCCACTCACTGGCCTATAAAGACAGGCTCACCTTAGTGGGAGCCAGGCACAAAAGGGCGTATTTATGTTGACACTGTAATTATCACCGTCTCTAGGGCGCCACCAAAACCCAGCTTATCAACTGAGTCTTGGGCCCTCTGGAGCTCGCAGTGCCACCTTGTTTATTATACAGTGTTCGAACCAAAGTCAAGGCTATATCAGCATAAGTGTTGTAAGTAAATGTAGCATTATATTAATGCTGAACTTTTTCTTTACCCTATGTAAGAACAGACAGGAAAAAAAGTTGTTTGATATTCAAAACTGCAAGCTTGCACTGTCATCTCCACCCCAGTTTGCAATGGTGAATTTTCTTTGCAGTGAGGCAATATATTTTCCTGTAGCAATTAATGTAAAATATGGTTTTCTTTATTGTTTTCCTATAACGATATGCAGTGCGTTTGAATGTAACATTAGAGTGAAGCTCTTTTACAGGTATTTGCTTAAGTCTTACATAATGCAGCTTCCAACACACAGGATAGAAGAAAAAGATTAAAAACAATACTAAAATGGAATGTCGATAAAATATTAAAAATAGGCTCCCTAGTGGCTAATCACTAAAGGGAGGGGTGGTAGTTGGGTTGCTAATGAGGCAGAGCCAGAGCCCCTGATCCTGGTTACTAACACGTTCCTCCTGAGTATGTGTGGTTGTAAGGTGAGGACAGGATCAGGCTCAGTTGTGATGTTTACCATTGCCAGGAAGCCTGCTTAACTCACACATGAAAAATGGCCAGCAGCGAAGTGCTGGAGGATTGCCAGCCCCTGTGGAACTGTGTGTGGCAAAACTTAGTGATTTCAAAAGATGAGGAGAGAGAATTGAAAGCAGAGGAAATAATAAAAAAAGGAATAAAGTCTAGTGAGTTTAAGGTCGTAATTTAATCTCAGGGACCCGCTGGCATCCAACGACTCACCCAATTGCATTTCTGCCTCACGGATTATCAGCAGCCGTCCATTATCCTCCATCTATCAGGGAAGGGAACAAAATTCCACTTGTCATTTTTAGACATACCAGTCAGAATCCATCAGAAAGCTGGAGAATGTAGCCTTAACATGGAGTCAGTGTGCTGGTTGTATTTGATCTTTTGTTATATAAATGATGTGCTGTGGCTAATGACTTTGTAACAATATACCTTAAATTATTGTTGAAAATTATCTTCACTTAGAATTCAGTTGAAGGATTGGGCTGACAAAATATCAGATGGCTATTATCAGTTCTTCAAAAGGAACCGTGTAAGCGCAGACATCGGAAAATCAGAGCAAGCTATTAATGCAGAACATTTCCATTATAACCACACCCTTTACATCTCTAACCCAGTCACTGAGATCATTCTCACTGAAGCAGAATTGAATGAAAGGAGGCAGTTTCTATTGCCACCCCCATACCCACCCCCCACCCGCCCCATAATTTACCCCTTAATCTTCAGAAACCAATACTCTTGCTGGGAGATGAATCTATGGGGGCCCGCGGTGCTCTTGTACCTCATCTAAGTGGTCCTTCTTTATTAATAAACCCAATTAGGAGTGTCAGCTTTGGCTCGATTGTAGCACTCTTGTTTTACTTCCATTGAAATTACTGCAGAGAAGCAAATGAAGCTGCGAGGGAATTTACCTCCCTTCGTTTGACATTGAAGTAAAGCTTCCACAATCAGAAAATGGTTTATTTCCTGGGAGAACATATTTCCTCTATTTATAAATACCAGGAGTACCAGCTAGATCACTCATGCACGTGTCTAACCTTGCCAGATACAATGGACTAAAATGAACAACTTTATTCAGCCTAATTTCATATTTTAGTCAAAACTAGCCATTTTCTCTAAGGGGAAGTATGTCATATTGACTTTGTGATCCTAAATCTTATAAAGAGAGATATCTGAACATAATAACTCTTGGCACCATGTTCTGCCAATTTCAGGCAGCATCGAAGCAGAGATTCTCGCCTAAATTTTGCTATCAGTGTTATTTTAATGCTAGTCATAACCCAAATTGGTTAACACCAGTGTTACAAAAATGCAATTGTAAAATGGAATCTGTCATGTGACTTGTCCCCAAAGCTAAAGGTAGCTAAGAATAATGAAAACATTATTGGCTGGGAAAAGTCAAAATGAATTAACACGCGCAGCAAAATATAGCAAAGGTACAGGAAAATGCAAAACCTACTGAATTTATTTTAGTTTAACAACTTAAGTACTCGCTTTAAGAAGTCTATTTGAGTGAGATCCCGATGACTACGATGTGCCCTGTTTTTTGGGCAAGGCTTACGCTGTGGATGAAGTCATAAAATGTGGAGTCAGCGCATTTAGGCCGGAATCTTCCCAGCCCTGCGAGTGCGGGTTTGGAGACGGGCTCACTGTCAAAATGGCCCTGATTGACAGCGGGGCGGAAGTCCGCTCTGAACCCGCCTCCTTGTCAGTTTCTCAATTGTCGGGTCTGCCTGCGGATCACAGACCTGACACCAAGCGGGCCAGTCAATTAAGATCGTTAAGCTGCACTTTAAAGGTAATTTAAATTAATTTTACTAGGCACTTACCATTTTATCAAGTTTTAACGAATTTGCCATCTCTTGCATTTCATGCCAGGTAAGTGTGTCGGGTTCTCAGTGACCCTCCATTGCTTTGACTGGCTGACAGCTGCAGAAGTGGTATAAAAGCTACCAATTTACAGCTGTTCACTTTCCAATCTCAGAAGCTGAAACCATCAGGTTTTAGAAGATACTTTTGCAGTTTGGAAGAGTTTGTAATGAACTCTTGTTAGATCTCTTAATTTCCAATGAAATACGAACTCCGATGGTAGTTTTAACTTTTTAATCTCGGCAGAGAGTAACAAACTGCTTGGCTTCAAGCCAGGTCTTTGTTCTTACTGAGACACATGGTCAAAATGGCTGTACTTTATACCTGGATCAATTTACAGAAAAGAACTCGCCTTCTTTGACCTTATTGGCTCAATTGAAAGTCTTTTAACGTTTTATTGGCTCGCTCCCAAGGAGCGAAAATGTCAAGTTGATTGATGAGTTAATGCAACATGCTGAGCAGCACGTAGTAGCCTTGACTTGGGGGTCTGTGAATTTTCACAGTCTGTCTAAATGAGCCTGTTTGAATACTCTATCAATCCCCCCTTTGATTCTTTCACAAACTGAATCATAAAACATCAGGTATCACTGGTTAAACATTCTACAAAATAATTTCATACATGTTAATAGAGTTTCCCTCGAAAATTTGTTGATATGTTTCGCCACATGTCCGGACTAGTAGCTTCCACACAAATTTAGACCAACCCGAGTTCTATCGTGGCCACAATGGAAGTCTGGTTTTAGTAGGTTAATTAACCTTATTCCAATTTAATCCAAATCAATATCTTAATTCAACCAGTAAACCACCTTTCCTTAAGCATAACATAAACAAGCAATATAAAAGTAAAAGGTATTTACATGTAATTCCCTTGCTACCCTACTATTTCCCTTTGGTGCAGAGGGTCGGCTAGTAAGAAGTAGGCCTATGCCTAGAATACCTACAATCAATACTACAGTAAATTTATACGTTTTCGCAAACTGTAATTGTCCTTATTAGATTTCAGCTTCAGTTACGGGTGCTCGTTTAACGTGTGAAGCGTGGATCCAGGCTTTCTTTCCTTGGACTTTAACAGCTGTCTGGGTGGTCAATAACATTTGATAAAGTCCCTCCCACTTGGCACCCAAAGGTTCTTTATGCAACTTTTTCACATAGACCCAGACTCCCGGGATGATGTCGTGTCCTCCTTCGGGTTACCCCAAGCTGCCGATACCTGTCGGGAAACAGAACTAATAGCATTGGTTAAGTTCTGACAGTATGATAACAAAGTGTCACTCATTAAGTGAACATCAGCTTTCCGTAAATCGATAGTTCCTGGCAGCGACATGGGTCTTCCTGTTATAATTTCAAATGGGCTTAGACCTGTAGTTCTGTTCGGGGTTGCCCTAATACAATATAGCACTATTGGTAGTGCTTGGGGCCATGATCTTCCTTCTTGGTGATATTTGGCAAGCCGTTGTTTCAGAGTTTGATTCATTCGTTCTACTTGTCCTGATGATTGTGGATGATAAGGACAGTGTAAATTCCACGTAATGTTCAGTAACCTACAGACTTCTTGGCAGACAGCACCTGTGAAGTGTGTTCCCTGATCTGAGTCAATGCTACTCGGAACTCCCCATCGGGGAATGTAATCCTTACACAAGACCTTTGCAGTGTGATTGGCTGTGGCTCTTTTAGTTGGGACAGCTTCTACCCATCTAGAGAATCTGTCGACCATGACAAGAACGTTGGTGTATCCTTGGCATGAAGGAAGAGATATATAATCAACCTGCAGATGCTGGAATGGTCCGACAGGGGCAGGGGGCCTCAGTTGGGGCATTACCGTGATGGGTCCAGAATTATTTTTCTGGCAGACCACACAGCCGTCTGCTACCAGCTGGGCGTGTTTTTTAAATCCCCGACCCCACCAGCTTTTCTGGAATCGTGCCGACATCTGTTGTGAGGCCAAGTGTCCCCACGAGTGGATCTGTTGGGCTAAAAAAGGCATAAGCGCTTGTGGCGCGACTGGCTTGTCGGTAACTCTTTGTCTCCAGACACCATCTTCGCATAGCTTAATTCCTGCCTCGATCCATGTCCATTTTTCCTCTCGGGAGCACTCGCCTTGCATTGTTTGAAGGTCTCGTGTCAGAGTCCTGAGTGCTTTCAATCTGCACATCTGTGGAACGTCCTGTGAGGCGGCATCTTTAGCTGCCTGGTCGGCTAGGGCATTTCCCTGTGCTTCTGTGGTATTTTCCTTGGTATGGGCCTTACACTTCAGGATGGACACTTCCTGAGGTAATTGTATGGCCTCCAGTAAGTCTCGGACTTCTTTTCCATTTCGGATAGGTGTACCAGCAGCAGTGAGGAATCCTCTTTTCCGCCATAACAGACCAAAGTCGTGAGCAACTCCAAAAGCATAACGCAAATCTGTGTAGACATTAGCTGTCTGTCCTTCTGCTATTCGACATGCTTCTGACAGGGCCCATAACTCGGCCTGTTGTGCTGACGTTCCTGAGGGTAAACATCCTTTTGCCACTACCTCATATAAGGTTGTAACTGCCCATCCTGCTTTTCTGGTACCATTGTCAACAAAGGAGGAACCATCTGTAAACAGGATGAGATCTGGGTTGTGCAGAGGCTCCTCTGCTGCTAAGGCTGCTTCTTCTGTTTCTTTTAAAATCTCCACACAGTCATGCTCTTCACATTCTCCCCCCTCTTGCTCCCTCGATTCTGACATCGGGAGCATAGTTGCGGGATTAACCGGGCTGGCCTGGACGATATGGAGATTAGGAGCTTCCAAAACTGCTGTCCAGCGGGTCCATCTTGCTGCTGTCACCTGAGACATTCTATTCATAGACAGCAAAGCGTGTACGGTGTGGGGACACTTGACAATCAGCTTTTGGTCGAGGACTAGACCCGCAGTGATCATTACCGCTCGACATGTAGCTTCCATGTCCCTGAGGCAACTTCCCCATCCGAGGGCTACCGCATCCAGTTTTGCCGAATAATAGCCAATAGGTCTTTGCCGATCCCCATGTTCTTGTGTCAGTATAGCTGTCATATATCCTTCTTTCTCATGGACAAACAGGGTAAATGGCTTACCACTGTCGGGGATTCCCACAGCCGGTGCCGAATACAAAGCCTTTTTCAAACTCAGGAAGGCCTCTTGCTGTTCTTTAGTGAGGGTGCTGGCTTCTTTAGAGGCACGTTTCCCCTTTAAAATATCATTCAGTGGCTGAGTAAGCTGTGTGAAGGAGTCAATCCAATTTCTGTTAAAGTTACACAATCCCAAAAAAGACCTTAGTTCCTGAATAGTGGTGGGTTTTTTAGCAGCCCGAATGGCTGCAGTTCTATCCTGGGTAAGTTCTCTCTTTCCTTGTGAAATCTTTTGTCCCAGGTATACAACCTCTTCTTTGGATATTTGTGCTTTGTCGATGCTGGCTTTATGTCCTTTCAGCCGAAGGTGATCCAGCAAAGCTCGTAAATCATGTTCATGCTGTTCTTCCGTGTTTGAAGCTAGCAGGATATCGTCTACATATTGGATGACTGTGGATGACAGGGGAGGTAATTCTCGCAAATGGCTTTGTAAAGCCATGTGGAATACCGTAGGGCTGTTGTGGAAACCCTGCGGTAACCGGGTCCAAGTATACTGTTGTCCTTGGACAGTGAAAGCAAACCATTGTCGAACCTCTGGTGCCAGAGGCACCGACCAAAATCCGTTGGCCATATCTATAACCGAGAAATATCTATGTTCCGGTTTGAGGGCATTAAAAATGGTGGAGGGATCTGCGACCAAAGGAGCTTTTTGATCAATACACTGGTTAGCTTTTCTATAATCGACGGTCAAACGCCAAGTTTCATTAGATTTCTGTACCGGCCACACGGGGCTATTGGAGGAGCTATGCGTTTTAATAAGCACCCCTTGTTTCTCCAATTGCTGAATAACCGGTAAGATTCCCGCGATGGCAGTTGGACTAATGGGATACTGTTTAGTACATGGAGGCTTGGTCCCTGTAAATGACGCAGGCTCCATCTGAAGTAGGCCACAATCGTTCTTATCTTTAGCCCATATCGGGTGTTCCTTCAATTCTTCTTTCTTCAAAGTTCTAATTGACCATGTCACCCGACCATCCTCGAAATGCAACGATGAATCTATTTGGATTAGAACGTCCATTCCCAAAAGGGGTTGATCTACTGGGCCTATCCAGACCGGCGTGATTAGTTCATGTGGACCCAGCCCTATAAGTACCGGTGTTGTCCTTTTAATTTCCATTTTATGGCCCCCAACTCCATAGGCTGTACGTGCCCTACCATCCAACGGCAAAAAGTCTCCATATTGTAGGGGTAAGCATGTTAATTCCGCCCCTGTGTCTAAAAGACAGTCCACATCCTTATCGCCCAACCTCACAGTTATATATAGCCCATCTCCCCTTTGTTGTATTAGTGCGAGGAGGGGGGCCAGGGTGGGCTCTAATCGTTTTTTGCTATCCCAAGTAACTCCTTCTGTTGTTGTATTGTCAGTCGCTTAAATGCTTCTATGAGGTCGTTATCTTGTGACAAGCCTGGCTTGTTGGCTGAATTGTATCCCTGGCTGCGTCCTCTTCCCCAGCCATGACCGTTCTGTTTTGCCCTGCACGTCTTGGCCCAGTGACCTTCTTTCCCACAATAATGACATTTTCCGGGTAATTTTCCTAATGACTGTTTATTGGAATCCTGGGATTTCCATCCCATAGCCTGTACAGCTCGGATTTTAGCTCCCATATCCCGATCTAATTGGTTACATCGATCCACCAATGCTGCAAAGGTAGTTCTTCTACCTTCCCAGTCCGGTAACACTACCTTAAGCATTTTGGACAGTTCTGGCTTTAGACCTGCCACGAAAGCTGCTTTCAGGGGTCCAAACACTTGTTCATCCATTTCCTCATCCGTATTATTCATACCCGAATGTTCTAGCCACGTGCATCTAAACCGCTCGTCATACTCCAGGACCTCCTCTGTTCCTTTCTGTTGGCAAGCTGCAATTTTTCCCCAGTCTGTCTTAGCTGGACTGAAGGCTTGCGGCCAGTGTTTAATCACCTCCCATTCTGCGTCTAATTCTTGCTCATTCTGCCCCAAAGCTTCATCTACCTTGTCGTGCAATTTTCTTCCCTGTGTTTTTGGCACCATTATGGTCAAAATTTGCACTCCGTCCCAGGGATGAAGTTGATATATATTTCTTAAGCGGTCCAATTGGTCCCACGTTTTTACTCCCCCTTTCTTTGGATTGGGCAATTCCTTGGACCATTTATCAATTTTCTCTGGGTCTGCCGGATCATGAACTAAGTATTCTTCGTACACCCTTCTCTTTGTTTTTTTGGTTCCGCCCTCATCCGCAGTCTCTTCTGATTTGACTACAACTCGTCTTTTTTTAAACGGGGCAAAGCGCACCCCTAATTCGTCATCATCCTCCGACACTGTATTGTCGGAGGATTCAGAAACCGTATCTATTCCTCGGTCGTGTCTTCGGGTTTGCGCTTTTAATTTATCCAAACATGGGTACCCTGGGAATTGATCAATACATTTTCCTTTTCCTATTACTGTCTCTTGACCTAATGATTTTTTCCATTCTTTAATTTCACCTTTAAGATCTTTAACTTCTGCTTCCAGCTTTTCAAGTTCAAGCTTTTTCTGTCGCAGCTGTGCACAAACTGCTTGCAATTGATCCTTTGTACTGGTCAGTTCTCGATCATGTTGGGAACGCATTATAATTTCATTCCGGTTTCGGATCTGTCCCATAACCGCTAGGGACCATCTAGTTCGCTCTTTATTTTTCATACGGGTCGTTTTTCCCCAGACCCTTTTAATCTCGTCCAAGGACCATTGTCCTTTGGAGGTTCCGTACTTTTGTTCAATCTTAATACAGGTTTTAGATAAGTTGAATTGTTGCTCTATGTATTCTTTCAACTGTTCGAGAATTAAATCTAGTGAAACTTGAGGTGGTGCCTGTCCACCTTTAACAGTTGTAGGCAATTCTTTGCCCTTTTCTCCTGCTGCCATTTCTTTACTGAGTTCTTTACTGGGGTCTCGAGTCATAGACCTGCTAGCCGATCAATAGGTCGGTGATTAATTAACTAACACACCGCCGAAGTTTAGACGTCTATGGGACCTCGAGCCAACTACCAACCGGAGGGTTCGCAAACCGGAGGCTTTCGGAATCGCATAGAAGGAGAGGCGAATTTAGACTTTTGACCGAGGAGTTTTTTTTTTAAAAAGAGGAGTCCTTACCTCTATATATAGGTCCGATGTCCAAAATTCAGTTTCTTTCCTCAGCGATCCTGTTCGCAGCGCCAAAATTGTTAGATCGTTTAATTTCCAATGAAATACGAACTCCGATGGTAGTTGTAACTTTTTAACCTCGGCAGAGAGTAACAAACTGCTTGGCTTCAAGCCAGGTCTTTGTTCTTACTGAGACGCATGGTCAAAATGGCTGTACTTTATACCTGGATCAATTTACAGAAAAGAACTCGCCTTCTTTGACCTTATTGGCTCAATTGAAAGTCTTTTAACGTTTTATTGGCTCGCTACCAAAGGTCCGATAATGTCAAGTTGATTGATGAGTTAATGCAACATGCTGAGCAGCACGTAGCAGCCTTGACCTGGGGGTCTGTGAATTTTCACAGTCTGTCTAAATGAGCCTGTTTGAATACTCTATCAACTCTCTATCCACTGTCACCTCCTTGGAGCAACCTCTCACACACCACCAATGATGGTCGCCTTGCAATCGCCACTGTTGGCAAAGCCGCAGCCAAAAAATGGGATTTAAGTGTTAAAATAAGGCGCAACCTCCTTATTTCAACCCATTGTAAAATCAGAGACCCTGTGAAACGGGCAGCCAAGATCTGATCTGTGCAGGCTGTGTATGAGGCTCCATTGGCAGCGTGGGGCCTTTTTAAAAAAGTAATTATTTTTTTATTAATAATGCAGTTATAATATTCTAATAAAACTACTCCTAATATCTCTAACATTATTACAGCAATGTTATGCAACTGCAGAGCCCCACAGTGTAAAGTAAAACCTTTTGAAAATGTGGCCAACTCAGAGGGCACAGAATTGCCTCCAGATACTGATAATCTATGACTTAATGTATAGAACATGGATGATTGAGCAAAACTGATAAATGTGTAGATACTGGCCTGAACAATGTGTGGGATTACATGACAATTTGGCAATAGAACTGCTTTAAGCTGTACAGATCAATTTATATTTACCTGAAAACATATTCATCGAGGGATGACTATTAGTCTAATGGTGTCGGAGATACTAAACTGATTAAAAAGTAACTATCAATCGTTTCTCCCTGCAAGACCAAAACCCAGTACCAAAGGCCGATGACCTCTTTGTTCACGAACCTGGATCTGACTTCAGCCTACATGACGCAGGAACTGGA
This sequence comes from Pristiophorus japonicus, assembly GCF_044704955.1. Lineage (NCBI taxonomy): Eukaryota > Metazoa > Chordata > Chondrichthyes > Pristiophoridae > Pristiophorus > Pristiophorus japonicus. The sequence goes on along the minus strand of NC_091985.1, from coordinate 47,329,010 downwards.
GGAATCATCGAAGGCCCTCACCTGCACAAAGGTCTTTTTGTTTATAACAGATGCCCGTTTGGAATCTGATCAGCGGCGGCAATATTCCAGAGAAACATGGAAAGTTTACTGAAGTCGGTCCCGCTCACCGTGGTCTTCCAGGACAACATCTTGGTCACAGATCGGAACATAGTCGAGCACCTGCAGAACCTGGAGGAGATTCTTAGTCGACTCAACCACGTGGGGCTCAGGTTAAAACGCTCGAAGTGCGTTTTCCTAGCGCCTGAAGTGGAGTTCCTGGGAAGGAGGATTGTGGCGGACGGCATCAGGCCCACCAACACGAAGATGGAGGCAATCGAGAAAGCACCGAAACCACAAAATGTGATGGAGCTGCGGTCGTTTCTGGGATGCCTGAACTACTTTGGTAACTTCTCACCGGCTCTCAGCACACTGTTAGAACCACTGCATGTCTTACAATGAAAAGGGGATGAATGGGTTTGGGGGAAAAGCCAAGAAAATGCCTTTGTAAAAGTGATAAAATTGTTATGCTCAAACAAATTGCTTGTGTTGTATGATCCATGTAAGCGTTTGGTACCAGCATGTGATGCGTCTTCATATGGCGTCGGGTGTCTATTGCAACAAGCTAATGATTTCGGGAAACTGCAACTGGTTGCTTTTGCATCCAGGAGTCTATCTAAGGCTGAGAGAGCCTACAGCATGATTGAGAAAGAAGCATTAGCGTGTGTCTATGGGGTAAAGAAAATGCATCAATACCTGTTTGGGCTAAAATTCGAATTATAAACTGACCATAAGCCAATTATATCCCTGTTCTCCGAGAGTAAAGGGATAAATACCAACGCATCGGCCCGCATCCAGAGATGGGCGCTCACGTTGTCCGCATACAACTACGCTATCCGTCACAGGCCAAGCACAGAAAACTGCGCCGATGCTCTCAGTAGGCTGCCATTGCCCACCACGGGGGTGGAAATGGCGCAGCCCGCAGATCTAGCCATGGATATGGAAGCATTTGAGAGTGAGCAATCACCCGTCACTGCCCGGCAGATCAAAATCTAGACAAGCCAGGACCCTTTATTATCTCTAGTCGAAAGCTGTGTGCTTCACGGGAGCTTGTCCAGTGTCCCAGTGGAAATGCAGGAAGAGATAAAGCCGTTCCAGCGGCGCAAAGATGAAATGTCTATACAGGCAGACTGCCTTCTGTGGGGCAATCGAGTAGTGGTTCCCAAGAAGGGCAGAGGCACCTTCATCAATGACCTCCACAGTACCCACCCAGGCATCGTAATGATGAAAGCGATAGCCAGATCCCACGTGTGGTGGCCCGGTATCGATGCGGACTTAGAGTCCTGGGTTCACAGATGTACTACATGCTCGCAGTTAACCATTGTACTCAGGGAGGCGCCGCTAAGTTTATGGTCTTGGCCCTGCAAACCGTGGTCTAGGGCACACATCGACTATGCAGGCCCGTTCTTGGGTAAAATGTTATTTGTGGTTGTAGACGCGTACTCCAAGTGGATTGAATGCAAGATAATGTCGGCTAGCATGTCCGCTGCCACTACTGAAAGCCTGCGGGCCATGTTTGCCACACACGGCCTACCCGATGTCCTGGTGAGCGACAACGGGCCATGTTTTACCAGTGCTGAGTTCAAAGAATTCATGATCCTTAACAGGATCAAACATGTCACATCTGCCTCATTTAAACCTGCGTCCAATGGTCAGGCAGGGAGAGCAGTGCAAACCATCAAGCAAGGCTTGAAGAGGGTAACTTAAGGCTCACTGCAGACTCGCCTATCCCGAATCCTGCTTAGCTATTGCATGAGACCCCACTCACTCACTGGGATCCCACCTGCTGAACTGCTCATGAAAAGAGCACTTAAGACAAGGCTCTCATTAGTTCACCCTGATCTACATGAACAGGAAGAGAGCAGGCGGCTTCAACAAAGTGCATACCATGATAGCGCAAATGTGTCACGTGAGATTGAAATCAATGATCCTGTATTTGTATTAAATTATGGAGAAGGTTGCAAGTGGCTTCCCGGCCAAAAAGGGGAGCAGGGTGTTTCGGGTCAAACTTTTAAATGGACTCATTCACCGGAAACACTTGGACCAAATCAAACTCAGATTCACGGACTATCCTGAGCAACCCACCTTGGACCCTACCTTTTTTGATCCCCCAACATACACACCAGTGGCAACCGACACCACAGTTGACCACGAAGCAGAACCTATCATCCACAGCAGCCCAGCAAGGCCCAACACACCAGGCAGCCCAGCAAGGCCAGCTGTACAGCAGCCCAGCGAGGGCCCAACAAATGATTCAACAATACCAGCTTTCACACCGAGACGATTAACCAGGGCAAGAAGGGCCCCAGATCGACTCACAATGTAAATAGTTACACTATTGTCTTCGGGGGGGGGGGGCGGTGTTGTTCTATTTGTATACTTGTATTTACTCTGTACAGCCACCAGAGGGCTCATCCCCCGGAGTCCCAAGGGATCCCATAATCCCTTGGGAGCACAGGTATTTAAGGAGGCTTCACAGGTTGGAGAGGCACTCTGGAGACCTGCATTAAAAGACTAAGGTCATACTTTACTTAGAGCTCACAGTGTTCAGTCTGACTCTTTCTCCATACACAACAGCTCCTCTGTTGTTTTCTACTTCCAGATGACTAACCAGAGGCATAGCATCGCTCGAGGAAGGCCTGCAGGCAATGGTGGAGACAACGAGGGAGGGGAGTAGATTGCTCCGGCGGAGCATCACAGCCCACCGGGACTGCAGTGCCGGGGTAGAATCTGGCAGGCCAGCTCTCCGGAGATTGAGTCGGCAAAGTCGGTCTGCTCAAAGATATGCAGACATGGAACTGGACCTGGTGAAAATGTCCAGGGAAGCCACAGTTATGCACCGTGAACTTATGGATACATTGGACAGATCCCAGCGAGCATTGACAAGCTTACTGCGACTATTGCAGAGCCAACGTTGCAGATTGTCATTGCGAGTCGTGAATCCAGCGAGGCCATCATTGCCCACACAAAGAGGTTGGTGGCCTCTAGAAGCGACAGTGACATTCCAGGGTGTGTGGCTCATGCCATTGACCACTCCCAGACTCAGGCGCATCACAGGCACAAGCTTGGCTTCAGCTTGGGCAGGTGATGCAGTCCATGTCTACTTCCATACTCTCTGCCTTCCCCACTGTCCAACGGGGAAGTGATGATGTCAAAGCAGGCTGGCAAGTTGTCTGTCGACATCATGCTCTAGTTGCTAAGGCCCAGCCCCGACGGAGAGTCAGTGGCTCCCCGGAAATGGCAGGTGCTACCTCTCACTCGCCAACCATGCACCATACACGGTTGACAGCCCAGCCACCATGCCGATGATGAGGCACCCCAGTTCAAAGCCAGGCCTTCCAGGCCAAGATCTGGTCCAGGGCATCCTCAGACACCGTCTGCATAGTCTGGCCCCTCAACACAACAACCTTCTAGCAGCCTTGCTATACGCCCTGAGGACTCATTGAGGAGAAGCAGCAGACATGGGAGGGGGTGAAGGGAAAGGGGTGGGTGGGGGGAGGGGGAATCTTGCAAAAACCCATAAAGGCCTGGCAACACTTCATTGCCAGGAATGTCTGTACCATTTTCCACATTGTACATAGCTGTGTGATAACAATGCACTCCTCTTCAATGGTGTTGCTGCATGAAGCAGTCTTGTGTTAATTTACATTCCGTCCACTACAGGGAGCAGTTTTGTGTTCAGTTACATATCGATCACTGCAGAAAGTAGTTTTGTGTTCATTTACATAGTTTTGAAGCATTGTACAGTTTTGGGTTTTTGGGGGGGGGCGGGGAATTGTAAATGTTGCATTTCGATAAAAATGTTTGTTTGGCCTTTGCCATTGGTGTCTTTTGTCTCATTCGCAGAATCAAGTGTAGAATAGCCAGCATGGTGATATGGAGTAATGAGTCAATGCTACAACCCCACCTTCCCCATTCAAACAAACCGGTCAATGATGTGCTGCTTATGTAAGGCTCTTGCTGCGGCCACATCTCCACACTGCCTCCCCTGTGGTTGTGGTGAATGCGCAATGGGTTCCTCACCAGGCTCCTCTTCCTCATCCTTGTCCTTGTCCTCCTCCTCCTGAGGTGGTCCGGCAATCCCCACTGGCAATGCCTGTCCCCTAATGCTAGCTAGCATGTAGCACACGACAATGAACTCGGAGACCTGTTGTGGGGAGTCTTGAAGACTGGCTCCAGAGCGGTCCAGGCATCGGAAGCACTGTTTCAGCACACCACTTGTCTGTTCAACGATGTTGTGGGTGGCTGCTTGGCTGTTATTATAGTGCTGCTCGGCTTCTGTGGCAGGGTTCCAGAGGGGGGTCATGAGCCAAGTGGCTAGGCTGTATCCTTTGTACCCGATCAGTCAGCTCTGGCCTTGTCTTTGTCGCTGAAACATTCGTGAGACACTGCTCTCACACAAGATGAAAACATCATGTGTGCTCCCTGGATAGCGGGCATTGCCGGTGACGTTGCGCTGAGTGTGGTCGCAGACAGCTGTACGTTTAGGGAGTGGTATCTGTTATGTTCAGAATAACTCCACAAGACTGTACACTGTAAGCTCAAACTGATGTGACCTTAGTATCTTTAATTAAACTCCAGAGTGTCTAAACAACAAGGTAGCAAGTCTTTTATACCAGCACAGCACGAGGTGTGGGTGACCCGTAGGACTCCTACAGTCACACCCTCTGGTGGCAACTATATATAGCTGCATACATAACATCACTCCCTCCAAAGTCTTTGATACAACTACTTACAGGTTCACACGGTCGGGGGCCGGGTTGATCATCTCAGTTCGAAACTGGACGTGGGCGAGCCGGTCAGGGCATTGCAGCACTGCGGTGCAGTGAGACTGGCCGGACGGTGCTGGGGGACGGGTTCTTCTTCATGGTTGGCAGCAGGGTCGATTGCTGGTTGTGTGTGTTGTGCTGGGCCGTCAATGTTGATGTCTTCTTCCGTTTGTTCCTGATTATCGGTGAAACGCAGCCTGGTCTGATCAATATGCTTTCTGCATATTTGGCCATTTGTCAATTTGACTACAAACACCCTACTCCCCTCCTGGGCCAAAACAGTGCCAGCAAACCACTTAGGACCTGGACCATTGTTGAGCACAAACACCGGATCATTCATAAGAACATAAGAATATAAGAACATAAGAATTAGGAACAGGAGTAGGCCATCTAGCCCCTCGAGCCTGCTCCGCCATTCAACAAGATCATGGCTGATCTGGCCGTTGACTCAGCTCCACTTACCCGCCCTCTCCCCGTAACCCTTAATTCCCTTATTGGTTAAAAATCTATCTATCTGTGACTTGAAAACATTCAATGAGCTAGCCTCAACTGCTTCCTTGGGCAGAGAATTCCACAGATTCACAACACTCTGGGAGAAGAAATTCCTTCTCAACTCGGTTTTAAATTGGCTCCCCCGTATTTTGAGGCTGTGCCCCCTAGTTCTAGTCTCCCCGACCAGTGGAAACAACCTCTCTGCCTCTATCTTGTCTATCCCTTTCATGATTTTAAATGTTTCTATAAGATCACCCCTCATCCTTCTGAACTCCAACGAGTAAAGACCCAGTCTACTCAATCTATCATCATAAGGTAACCCCCTCATCTCCGGAATCAGCCTAGTGAATCGTCTCTGTACCCCGCAAAAGCCAGTATATCCTTCCTTAAGTCAGGTGACCAAAACTGCACGCAGTACTCCAGGTGCAGCCTCACCAATACCCTATACAGTTGCAGCAGGACCTCCCTGCTTTTGTACTCCATCCCTCTCGCAATAAAGGCCAACATTCCATTCGCCTTCCTGATTACCTGCTGCACCTGCAAACTAACTTTTTGGGATTCATGCACAAGGACCCCCAGATCCCTCTGCACCGCAGCATGTTGTAATTTCTCCCCATTCAAATAATATTCCCTTTTACTGTTTTTTTCCCAAGGTGGATGACCTCACACTTTCCGACATTGTATTCCATCTGCCAAACCTTAGCCCATTCGCTTAACCTATCCAAATCTCTTTGCAGCCTCTCTGTGTCCTCTACACAATCCGCTTTCCCACTAATCTTTGTGTCATCTGCACATTTTGTTACACTACACTCTGTCCCCACTTCCAGGTCATCTATGGATATTGTAAACAGTTGTGGTCCCAGCACCGATCCTTGTGGCACACCACTAACCACCGATTTCCAACCCAAAAAGGACCCATTTATCCCGACTCTCTGCTTTCTGTTCACCAGCCAATTCTCTATCCATGCTAATACATTTCCTCTGACTCCGCGTACCTCTATCTTCTGCAGTAACCTTTTGTGTGGCACCTTATCGAATGCCTTTTGGAAATCTAAATACATCACATCCATTGGTACACCTCTATCCACCATGCTCGTTATATCCTCAAAGAATTCCAGTAAATTAGTTAAACATGATTTCCCCTTCATGAATCCATGCTGCGTCTGCTTGATTGCACTATTCCTATCTAGATGTCCCGCTATTTCTTCCTTAATGATAGTTTCAAGCATTTTCCCCACTACAGATGTTAAACTAATCGGCCTATAGTTACCTGCCTTTTGTCTGCCCCCTTTTTTAAACAGAGGCATTACATTAGCTGCTTTTCAATCCGCTGGTACCTCCCCAGAGTCCAGAGAATTTTGGTAGATTATAACGAATGCATCTGCTATAACTTCTGCCATCTCTTTTAATATCCTGGGATGCATTTCATCAGGACCAGGGTACTTGTCTACCTAGAGTCCCATTAGCCTGTCCAGCACTGCCCCCCTAGTGATAGTGATTGTCTCAAGGTCCTCCCTTCCCACATTCCTGTGACCAGCAATTTTTGGCATGGTTTTTGTGTCTTCCACTGTGAAGACCGAAGCAAAATAATTGTTTAAGGTCTCAACCATTTCCACATTTCCCATTATTAAATCCCCCTTCTCATCTTCTGAGGGACCAACATTTACTTTAGTCACTCTTTTCCGTTTTATATATCTGTAAAAGCTTTTACTATTTGTTTTTATGTTTTGTGCAAGTTTACCTTCGTAATCTATCTTTCCTTTCTTTATTGCTTTCTTAGTCATTCTTTGCTGTTGTTTACAATTTTCCCAATCTTCTAGTTTCCCACTAACCTTGGCCACCTTATACGCATTGGTCTTTAATTTGATACTCTCCTTTATTTCCTTGGTTATCCACGGCTGGTTATCCCTTCTCTTACCGCCCTTCTTTTTCACTGGAATATATTTTTGTTGCGCACTATGAAAGTGCTCCTTAAAAGTCCTCCACTGTTCCTCAATTGTGCCACCGTTTAGTCTGTGTTTCCAGCCTACTTTAGCCAACTCTGCCCTCATCCCACTGTAGTCCCCTTTGTTTAAGCATAGTACGCTTGTTTCTGACACAACTTCCTCACCCTCAATCTGTATTACAAATTCAACCATACTGTGATCACTCATTCCGAGAGGATCTTTTACTAGGAGATCGTTTATTTTTCCTGTCTCATTACACAGGACCAGATCTAAAATAGCTTGCTCCCTTGTAGGTTCTGTAACATACTGTTCTAAGAAACAATCCCGTATGCATTCTATGAATTCCTCCTCCAGGCTACCCCATGCGATTTGATTTGACCAATCGATATGTAGGTTAAAATCTCCCATGACTACTGCCGTTCCTTTTTCACATGCCTCCATTATTCCCTTGATTATTGCCCGCCCCACCGTGAAGTTATTATTTGGGGGCCTATAAACTATGCCCACCAGTGACTTTTTCCCCTTACTATCTCTAATCTCCACCCACAATGATTCAACATTTTGTTCATTCAAGCCAATATCGTCTCTCACAATGGCCACCAAATCATACCCATTTGTAATGATTTGTGCCGTCAACTCATTTACTTTATTTCGAATGTTGTGTGCATTTAGGTAGAGTGTTTTAATCCTAGTTTTTAAACCATGATTTTTAGTTTTGACCCCTCCTGCAGCCCCTTTATATTCAGTGGCCCTTTTTGTTTTTTGCCTTGGGTTTCTCTGCCCTCCACTTTTACTCATCTCCTTTCTGTCTTTTGCTTTTGTCTCCTTTTTGCTTCCCTCTGTCTCCCTGCATTGGTTCCCTTCCCCTGCCATATTAGTTTAACTCCTCCCCAACAGCACTAGCAAACACTCCCCCGAGGACATTGGTTCTGGTCCTGCCCAGGTGCAGACCGTCCGGTTTGTACTGGTCCCACCTCCCCCAGAACCGGTTCCAATGCCCCAGGAATTTGAATCCCTCCCTACTGCACCACTGCTCAAGCCACGTATTCATCTGAGCTATCCTGCATTGTGTGCTGGTGCTCGCAAGGTGACGTTTGTACAGTCAATGGCACCTTGAACCTTGGGGAAGCCTTCAAATCATCCAAACCCAAGAACCCTCTCATTCTGGCTGTCCCTGCTCATTGGGAACTTTATGAAGTCCATTTTGCGTGTGCACAGTGACCTTGTAACCTGGTGAATGCAGCAATGTGCATCGTGCTGCGAGATGCTGCATATGTCCCCTGCTGCTGCCTGGAAGGAGATGGAGGCATAGAAGGCCATCGCCACAGTCACTTTCACCTCGATGGGCAGTGCAGTCCTGTTGGCGCTGGTAGGTCTGCCTGTATGAGCTGGCATATCTCTGTCAGCACTTCTTTTCGGAAGTGCTGCTTTCTAATGCACTGCGCACCAGAGATTTGGAGGTATGAGCGATGTTCCCTGTAAACCAGTGAGGGTTAAGGCCTCCTCCCCAAATGGCCTCCTCCCCAAATGTCTGCAACCTCTTCGATTCTGTGGCCCAACATGACCAAGAACCTTTCTTCCAGCTTGAAGCTGCCTGCCAATAGCAACCAGCATGATATGCTGTCGAACTAGTATTGCCCCCATTGAAATCTCTCATTGACCTTGTAAACAAAATGTGACGGCACATAAAAGTGCTGCTTTAAACTCTAGGCTCATGCAGCGGCCTACACTCAACCGTGGCAGTCACTGACAACTGCGATATAAGATCCTCCAAACTCCCTTTAAATATGACGCCAATCGCGCCTGCTGCCTGTTTTTTTTCAGTCGTTTCCTGAGGCGGTCGTTAAATGAGGTGTTAGGGCCAAAAGTTCCATCTGGGGTGCTAGCACAGCCTTGCACGACGATTTAAGTCATAATGACGGTCAAAACGGAGGGGGGGGGGATGGTAACCGTTTGCTCTTCCATTGGTGAAACTTTTGGCGGGGCGCTAAATCCTGAACGCCCTGTTTCATGCCCAGAAACAGCATTTACCACTCCGCCGGGGTACGAAACGTGGCACAAAATAGCGGAAAATCCATATTTTTCACATACTTTACAAAAGAAATCTTCCCCCAAGAGTTGAATTTTAAAGCAGCACCAATGGCGCCAGTTTTATTACAATTTTAAAACTCTTTCGTTGACACGTTTCTTCATCTATGTTTTCAAATGGTGAAGAATAACAACAACTTGTATTTATATAGTGCCATTTACAGAGTAAAACCTCCTAAGGCACTTCACAGTAGCATTATCAAACAAAATTTGACACCAAGCCACATAAGGAGGTATTAGGGCAGATTACCAAAAGCTTGGTCAAAGAGGTAGGTTTTAAGGAGTGTCTTACAGGAGGAAAGAGAGGTAGAGAGGGGGAGAGGTTTAGGGAGGGAATTCCAGAGCTTAGGACCTTGGCAGTTGAAGACACGGCCACTGATGGTGGAGCGATTAAAATCGGCAATGCGCAAATGACCCGAATTAAAGAAGTGCTCGAGGAATTGTGGGGCTAGAGAAGGTTACAGAGATAGGGAGGGGCGAGGCCATGGAGGGATTAGAAAACAAGGATGAGAATTTTAAAACTAAGGCGTTGCTTATCCGGGGTCCAATATAGGTCAGCGAGCACAAGGGTGATGGATGAACGGGATTTGGTGCGAGTTAGGATACAGGCAGCAGAGTTTTGGACAAGTTTAAGTTTATGAAGGGTCGAAGATGGGAGGCTGGCCAGGAGTGCTTTGGAATAGTCAAGTCTATAATTAACAAAGGCATGAATGAGGGTTTCAGCAGATGAGCTGAGGCAGGGGGAGAGTCCATCGATGTTATGGAGGCGGAAATAGGCAAAATTAGTGATGGCGTCTATATGTGGTGGGAAGCTCATATCGGGGTCAAATATGACACCAAGGTTGCAAACAATCTGGTTCAGCCTTAGACAGTTGCCAAGGAATGGGATAGAGTCAATGGCTAGGGAACGGAGTTTGTGACAGGGACCAAAGACAATGGCTTTGGTCTTCCCAATATTTAATCGGGGAAAATTTCTGGTACAGTATTGTATGTCAGACAATTTAAAAACAATTGTGGGGTCAAGAGAGGTAGAGTTCGGTGTTGTCAGCATATATGTGGAACTTGACATATCTTTGGATGATATCGCTGAGGGGCAGCATGTCATCATCATAGGCAGTCCCTCAGAATCGAGGAAGGCTTGCTTCCACTCTTAAAATAAGTCCTTAGGTGGCTGAACAGGCCAATATGAGAACCACAGTCTCTGTCACAGGTGGGACAGATAGATGTTGAGGGAAAGGGCGGGTGGGACTGGTTTGCCGCACGCTCTTTCTGCTGCCTGCGCTTGGTTTCTGCATGCTCTCGGCGATGAGACTTGAGGTGCTCAGCGCCCTCCCGGATGCACTTCCTCCACTTAGGGCGGTCTTTGGCCAGGGACTCCCAGGTGTCAGTGGGGATGTCGCACTTTTTCAGGGAGGCTGTGAGGATGTCCCTGTAACGTTTCCTCTGCCCATCTTTGGCTTGTTTGCGTGAAAGAGTTCCAAGTAGAGCGCTTGCTTTGGGAGTCTCGTGTCTGGCATACGAATGATGTGGCCTGCCCAGCGGAGCTGATCAAGTGTGGTCAGTGCTTCAATGCTGGGGATGTTGGCTTGGTCGAGGACGCTAATGTTGGTGCATCTGTCCTCCCAGGGGATTTGTAGGATATTGCGGAGGCCTCGTTGGTAGTATTTCGCCAGTGACTTGAGGTGTCTACTGTACATGGTCCATGGGCTAGAACCTCCATTTTTGGGCTTACCGCCCAAAAATGGGCATTAGTTCCCATTAGTTGGGCATTAAAAAAGGGTTTTCAGATCGCCGGCTTCTCGCCCATTCTCAAAACACTCAGTTTCCATTTTTGAAAATGGCCGTTACCGCGAGCAATATCAGATGGGCGGTAGTGTTAAATTTTTTTGACCTTCTGCCATAAAGTGTGGCCGTCCTTAGCAATGGCATGGCAATGCTCGATTCCCGCGATTCAGGTGGTCAAGGGCCATCATGACATGCACAGACGAGGAGTCAGAGAAAGAGGGAGCTCAGAGACACTGAAAGCGTGTGTGGGTGTGGTGTGTGCTCGTCTGGCTGTTGTGGGAGACACGAGGGAGATTCACCAGCAGCAAAAAGCCTACTAAGCACCAAGAACATAGTTGGCACCAAGTTTTTGTCCAACAAATTAGATATAAGACGGAAGGGATGGAGGAGGCCCTGGAACTGGTAGCCAGGAACATTGGCGACAGAGGGCTCCCAGTGGTCCCGGAGCTGCACACTGCACCCCAAGGTGACGCACCCCCATTGCTAACCACACGACAGCCAGCAGCAACATCTTGCTTCTGGCTCGGAGCACATTCCCACCTCGGGACCGTCCTCTCCCGTATCTGTCCAAGCAGCGGTTCGGCCGTCATCCCCCCTCGCCAATGAAGCATCGCCTGAGGACCTCCTCGGCCAGGCGGCTTGGAGTCAGGAGGGGAAGGGGAAGGGGTAGAGGTGGAGAGGAGAAGCGGGGGTGGGACGGGGGGGTGGGAGGAGAAAGATTGTTTTTTACAGAAATACTGATGATTTCAGACTAATGTTCGGTTTAAATGTTTTTTACATAACAAAACCTTGTAGCACATTGGCTCAGTTAGCTGCACCATCACACGCTGGTGATTCCTTAACATCAAAGGGTATAATTACATTTAACTTCAATCAACTTAAACTTTAACTGTCACCAAGGTGATGTCCACCATTGATGTATCACCTGCACACCCAGCAATGTGTCAGCCTTGTAAATAACACCAACATTCTTTCAGGCACAACGATCATTGAGGAACTCCTGACATAAGGCCCTTGCAGCTATCATGCCACACGGGCCCTTTCACGCGATCTACAGGAGGGGCGGGGCATGGCTTCAGCATCAGACTGATTGTCTGGGCCAATGTCTGCGTCCTCCTCCACATCCTCCTCTTTCTCTCTCTGGTGAGGTGGACTGTCGGACTCATCAAGCAATTCTTGTCCCCTCCCGATAGCCAAGTTGTGCAGCATGGAGCACACCACCACAAATTGAGCTACCTGCTGAGGGTGGTATTGGAGCTCACCTGCTGAGTGGTCCAAGCATCTAAAGTGCTGTTTCAGCACTCCAATGGTTTTCTCCACGATATTGCGAGTTGCTCTGTGGCTCTCGTTGTATCACCTCTCGGCCTCGGTGTGAGTGTCACGCAGGAGGGTCATCAGCCAGGTGGCGAGGCCAATTTTTTTTGTCACCAAGCACTCCGCATTGACCTTGTTGCTCATTGTTAAACAAGTCAGATACAGTGCTCTCACGCAGGATGTGAGCATCATGGATGCTGCCCGGAAAGTGAGCATTCACTGCCAGTATAATTTGCTGGTGGTCGACAACCAGTTGGACATTCAGGGAGTGGAATCCCTTGCGGCTCCTGAAAACCTCAGCATCCTGAAAAGGTGCCCGCATCACGATGTGCGTACAGTCAATTGCTCCCTGCACCTTGGGGAAGTTTGTAATTCTGGAGAATCCTAGAGCCCTCTCATTCTGTGCCTCCCTGGTCATAGGGAAGTGATCAAGTCCCTCCTGCGTGCGTACAGGGCTTCAGTGACCTGTCTAATGCAGCAATGTGTGGCATGCTGAGAAAGTCTGCAAATGTCACCAGCTGTGGCCTGAAAAGAACCCGAGGTGTAGAACGACAGTGCCGCAGTGCCTTTGACCTCGACGGACAATGCAGTACTGATGGTGCTGGCAGGCTGCGGATCTCCCCTTATCAGCTGGCATACCTCATGTTATGTCTTTAATACTCTTATGAATGACTCCACGAGGTCTAGTATTGTACTTGAGCTGTTGTGACCTTGGTCCCATTTATTGTAACTCCAGAGTGAGGCACAAGCATGGTGGGCAGCCTTTTATACTGGGCCCTGCACACCTATGCTGGTTGTGGTATATGTAGGCACCTTTAGTAATGACTCCACGAGGCAGGGTATGATACTTAAACTGTGTAGACCTGTAGTCCATTATTTGCAACTCCCGGGTGAGGACAACAAGCTATGAGTTCCTTTTTATACTGGGTTACCTGCAGTGTGCAGGTAACCCTTAGGTCTCCAGCAGCAGCACCCTCTGGTGTACAGGTAAGGTGTGTACAGTGTAAGGGTACATTCAGTGTTGCATAACAGTGTTACAGACATCACACAGTAAACAGGCATGCATACACAACACAGGTGACCCTCAGGTCTCCCACCGCAATGCCCTCTGGTGGCACACCGTATGTGACTATACAGTTAGTAAACATGGATTACATACATTACACCTCAATGATAACCTCTTTGTGGAAGCGCAGTCTCCGAAGGCAGGTGGTGTCGCGCAAGTCGAGCTAAGAATGCTTCTCCCTATACTTGTGGTGGGTGTAACGTCTGGTCCTTCTCATCTGTCTGTCACGTCTTACATTGGGCACACAATGCAGTGGAGCGTTCCTTCGGCGATGTTGAGTCTGCTGCATGTATTTAGTCACCAAGAGAGGGTGAGAAAGGACAGGCCCCATTGCAGTAGCTCTCCTTTTTCCACCAATTGGTCACAAACAAGGAATGTCCCGAAGAAGACACCTCTTCAATTCCAATCGGTCACTGTATGGTTCAAGATGTTTTTAAAGATGTTCACATCAACTCCAACGACCTGCAGAATACATCCAAACTCCGCGAGGTTGAAGCACAGCAGCCTTTTAAAGGATGCGACATGTGATGTAGAACATGGCGTACATAACGCTGCGATTAGTTCCGGTTAGTTCCACTTTTTGTGGGCGTTTTTTTGGGCGAGTGATATTGTGGGCGATATGTGTGCGAGGTGCTGAAATTGACACTGGGCAATCTCATGGCCGCTAGTTTTGGTTAATATGCTCTTTACAACAAAAAAAAGTGGGCGGGCGTTAATATTGAATCTCGGCATTAAATCCATGCGGAAAGTAACGCTGGGCAATATTATGGGTGTTGAATTCGCCCATTCTGCTGATTCCGCCCCAAAAATGTGGGCGGCGGTAATATTTTTTCTCGCCGTTAAGCACATGGGGAAAGTAACGCTTGGCGATAAGTTTCTGAAAAATGCCCGCCAGTTTCCATTTTGTGCTAAAATGGACGATATCTGGGCGTTATACATCATTTCAGCTGTAAATTGGGCATTACATGGGCATTAAGTATGCAAAAACAGTGGAGGTTCTAGCCCCATGACTCTGAGCCATACAGGAGGGCAGGTATTACTACAGCCCTGTAGACCATGAGCTTGGTGGCAGTATTGAGGGCCTGATCTTCAAACACTCTTTTCCTCAGGCGGCCGAAGGCTGCACTGGTGCACTGGAGGCAGTGTTGAATCTCGTCGACAATGTCTGTTCTTGTTGATAAGAGGCTCCCGAGGTATGGAAAATGGTCCACGGTGTCCAGGGCCACGCGTGGATCTTGATGACTGGGGGGCAGTGTTGTGCGGTGAGGACAGGCTGGTGGAGGACCTTTGCCTTATGGATGTTTACCGTAAGGCCCATGCTTTCGTACGCCTCAGTATATACGACGACTATGTCCTGGAGGTCAGCCTCTAAATGTGCGCAGATGCAGGCATAGTCCGCGTACTGTAGCTCGACGACAGAGGTTGGGGTGGTTTGGACCTGGCGAGACGCCGAAGGTTGAACAGGTTCCCACTAGTTCTGTAGTTTAGTTCCACTCCAGTGAGGAGCTTGTTGACTGTGAGGTGGAGCATGGCAGCGAGGAAGATTGAGAAGAGGGTTGGGGTGATGATGCAGCCCTGTTAGACCCAATCCACGTCCGGACTGGGGTCAGTAATGGATCCGTTGGTAAGGATCACGGCCTGCATGTCATTGTGGAGCAAGTGGAGGATGGTGACGAACTTTTGGGGCATCCGAAACGGAGGAGGACGCTCCATAGACCTTCGCGGTTGACAGTGTCAAAGGCCTTTGTAAGGTTGAAGAAGGCCATGTATAAGGGCTGGTGCTGTTCCCTGCATTTTTCCTGCAGCTGTCGCGCTGCAAAAATCATATCTGTTGTGCCCCGTAAGGGACTAAATCCATACTGTGACTCCGGGAGGAGCTCCTCAGCCACAGGGAGGAGACGGTGGAGACGGTTAAGGAGGACTCTAGCGATGACTTTCCCAGTGACTGATAGCAGGGAGATCCCTCTATAGTTGCCGCAGGACTTATCCCCTTTTTTAAAGATGGTCACAATCACTGCATCTCTGAGATCTCTCAGCATGCTCTCCTCCCTCCAGATGAGAGATGAGGTCATGTTATTCGCACCAACAGTGCCTCTCTGCCATACTTCAGTGACTCAGCAGGGATTCCATCCGCTCCCGTAGCCTTGTTGTTCTTAAGCTGTCTTATGGCTTTTTCTATCTCGTGCAGTGTTGGGGTTTTACTGAGGTGGTGACGGGTAGCATGTTGTGGGATGGAGTCGAGAACACTTGAGTCAAAGGTAGAGTCTCGATTGAGATCATCTTCGAAGTGCTCCTTCCAGCGGGCCCTGACTGCCTCGATGTCCTTGATGAGTGTTTCCCCTTTCTTGGCCAGCAGTGAGGTGGGGCCTTGGGTGTTTGGACCGTAGGTGGCCTTGACTGCAATGAAGAATCCTCGCACATCATGGCTGTCGGCCAGCTGCTGTATCTCCTGCATTTTATCCATCCACCACCTGTTCTTTAGGTTCTGTGTTTTTTGTTGGACCTCAGCCTTGTGCTGCCTGTAATGTTGCTTTGCTGCTCCTGAGTTGGGTTGCTGTTTAAGGCTTAGAAATGCGCTGCGCTTGCGATCTATTAGCTCTTGGATCTCCTGATCATTCTCATCCAACCAGTCCTGGTGCTTCCTGGTTGAGTGACTGAGCAGGCACTGGTTATGGAGGCCTGGAGGGCAGATCAAGCGCTGTCTGCGTCTCAGAGTAATCAAGGCATCAAGGAGGTAGAGTTGGGTGTTGTCAAAGTATATGTGGAACTTGATGTATCTTTGGATGATGTCGCTGAGGGGCAGCATGTAGATGCAAATACAATAACAGACTCTTCTTGTGGTAACTGAATGAAGAGCATTTCATCCCTTACAATCAGCATTCAAAGAATTAATCTTGCTATTGTGCATCTATAAATTACGCAGTAAAAATAAATTATTACCTTTGCCTCCTCTTTCTGCTGTTTCTGCTGAGAACTAAGAATTTTTAGTGTGAATACATTTTTGAGTTCCCTGATCGGAGAAGCCAGGGTTTCAAACTGTATCACGTAGGTTTAAGAAATCTCCATTCAATTCTGGGCACAATTAGTTTAAAGTACTGCATAGGAATTTTTGATGCACATGCTCAGGTGAACAAGAATCACCTGAGCATATGTAAAACTTATAAGTCCTCCTAAACTTTGATGATATATACATTTATTATTTATTTATTTAAACGTATAGTCCATGCATTTATATAGCTCCTTTCACAACCTCAGATGTCCCAAAATGCATGACAGTCAATGAAGTACTTTTGTAGCATAGTCATTGTTGTAATGTAGGAAATGTGGCAGCCAATTGGCACATAGCAAGATCCCACAATGAGATAACGACCGTAAAGACAGTGGGAGAGGGAGGACTGGGCGGGGTTGGGGGGGGGGGGGGAGGTTGGGGGTGGTAGAGGGGAGGTTATTGGAAGGAGAGAATTGTTGGATGGAAATCCCAGAAATATAGGTTTCCCTGATGTCCTGCAGAAAATAACCGCAGGGCGATTTTAACATTTTTTCAACAGGTTTCCCGCCTAACAGCCAGCCAGATTGACAACCCAGCTGCCTGTTTGGTGAGAAAGCAGCTGGGGAGTGGCTGTCAGGTAAGTGTGAAATTGCGAGATGGGAGGTTGGACATCGGGATGGGGGGTGTAGGTCGGACATCGAAGGAATGAATCAGACATCGCAGAGGATGTGGGTTGGCCGATCATGGGGGTCCAATTGCGTGGAGATAAGCTTGTTGGGCCTGGAGGAAACACGCCTGCTCCTCCTGGCCCACAAGCAGTGCAAAAAAGCACTTACTTCATGGATCTGGCCCATGTCACCTCCTTTTACCTGCCAGGATTTCCTAGACCCAGGAATCCAGGCCTCCATGAGTTAAAATTAAAATGCTGTTAAAATGGAGACACGCAGCCTCCTTAAAATACTTTATTTACTGATCCGCCACCATTTAAATGGGTAAGTGGACTGGTTAGAGGCAGGTTGATGGTCGAGTTTGAGAATTCAACATTTATTACCTTCAAACCCGCCCCCAATCCACTTGTCCTTGGGGTTACAATTCCCCCTTACATATGCAAGGGTTGTCAGGAAAATCCAACACTAGCTGGGGAACATAAAGGCAGTAGTGGATCCCTCCTCCGTTATATACCCTACCCCGATTTTTCTTTCCATTGACTTCTGGATTTTCCCTGGCTTTCTTCAAATAAAAGCAGATTGAATGTACAGAACGCATTGTTCTGCCAAATACTAAATACAGTCTGCTATGGGCTTATTCTTCAGTTAATGTACATTTCACAAAGGATCAGTTTGAAACGACAGCCATGCAGATATTTGGAATAATATATATTCTCTTTTCACAATACCCATCCGCTGGACCATTTAAA
The DNA here is from genome assembly GCF_044704955.1 of Pristiophorus japonicus. NCBI lineage: Eukaryota > Metazoa > Chordata > Chondrichthyes > Pristiophoridae > Pristiophorus > Pristiophorus japonicus. The sequence continues at coordinate 47,311,087 of NC_091985.1, read as the reverse complement.
CTGGCACTTTGTATAAGCATTCGCTCATTGTGGTGAGTAGTCAAAGTCTGTAATGCGAGGACAATATAAAAATGAAAGATCTTTTATTCCAACCACTATAATGTTATTTCACATGATTTTTTTAATCAACATTCAACGTGTAGCAGTCTTTCTATGTTTATAATGAACTTGTGATGAATTTTTGGATTTGGAACATTTTGCCAATTATGAGTGTGGTCACCAAGATGAGGAGGCGAGAGACAGGCGACTGTTATTTTAATTAAATTAAAAGCATTTGCATTGTGACCATTAGTTACTCAGTTTTCCATTCAGTTAATGTGGGTGTTTCTGTTCAGTAACACAGGTCAGCACATGAATTCACAGCTGCAGACATAAAATTAATGTTACAAAGGGTTAAGCATCAGCTTTCATTTTAAATTGTAAATTGTAGCTTGTTCTCAAGACAAGTGAACAAAGTGTTTCCCATCAGCCTAGCTGTCTAAAAAATTATTTCCTCTCCTCTTTGCTCCATTGCAAAACCCACAAGCAAGGTTTGAAACCCTCAGCACACAACAAGCTTGAACTTGTTATAACAGATATAACTTCACATAAGCAGTCAGGATGTGGCAGGCTACAATACCTCGACACTGTCTCAGATCTTCTTGGCCATCTTAACAATGGAATGCTGGCACCCATCTTGTAAAGGAACTGCTGCCAAATGCAACTTTTTGAACTCTTTTCTGTATTTTGTTTTTCTCCTTTAAACAATAAGTACTAACTGTGCTGATATTTAGAAATCCTGCCCTTCCTTTCTGTAACAAACTCACAGGTTGGAATTCGAGTTTACAACTCAATTTCAGTTCACCCCTCTCCATGCATAAGAATTTATCACGCTTGGCCTCAACTGTATGTAACAAGCAATTTTTTTGGCTAACTTTTGTCGAGACATTTAACCATAGGAGCAAAACTTAGGAGTAACAGGAAAAACGGAGTAGTCCATTACCACTTTCTATCAGTTTCTGCTCTCATCTACCTTTCTGTGAAGTATATCCCACAGAGGAGAGTACAACATTTAGTAACTAATAGTTCCACATTCTACAACACAAATGAGAAAAAAGCATGGATCTAGAAATTTGTCTTGGGCTGTGGTGCATAACGGGCTACAACAGATCAGCCGCCTGTGATACGCAGCACGTGATGTTCAGCTCCATTGCAGGCGCTGTGTATAATGGGCGGCCGATCCAATACCGCTCATTTTGTGACACCGCCCGAGACAAATTTCTAGTCCCATGAAGGGGGTTCCCTGACCTCTTACCGTAACTTCGACAGAAGATCAGGGGAAATCCTGCAGAAATGGCCATTTACACCATTTCCCCGGTCATTTCTGCCAATCTTCCACCAAGGTTACGGCAGGAGATGGGAAGAAGCCTTGGGGAAAGTACTGCCACTGATCTTTGATATCCATTTTACATTTCAGAAATTTCCAAACAGATCATTCAAAAATTGGACTAAAAATGGTGACAAATGTAGTGACGACAAACCTCGATCCAATCATGGTGGTGTACTGGCAGCAATTTGTACTGAGCCTCTGCTGCAGCTAAAAGAGATGGCATAGAAGGAAGTGACAAGTCCAACAATGGGGGAAAATTGTTGTGTCCTTTCACGCTACGCCAAATCAACACGAGGCACATACTGCAGACAAGGTCACTCTGTGACCTGTACCTTTATTTACAGGACCAAGAAGTGATGACCCTGCGTGGGACCTCCCTTTATATACCCGGATGACCAGGTGAGGAATGTCTCCCACAAGTTCACCCCCTGTGTTCAAGGTGTGCATTTTTCAGGTGTATACAGTGTTGTTACATAGAGGTTACAGTTATGTGACGGTTACAAACATGACAAAAATGAGATCATTGAATATGATATCCCTGTTGCATTTTTATCACAAGTTTCAAGTGATTTATATTTTCAGACATTAAGACAGTCAGAACCGATTGATCCCTAAACAATCACAGGACAAGCAATGTCGTTAAATGTCACACTGAAGTGGTTCTGCCTCCAGCTCAAACTACCTTTAAATTGTGTTGTCAGTAGAAGACTAAGCATCTTATTAATATTTCTTGTAAAATGTAATTTACCAAACTCTTTCAAAGCTGACATTTTAACAGTAATTAACAAGACAATAAAACACCAACAGTTAAGGATAGCTGACCATTTCCATCCTGCTGCCTCAGGATCTCCACATGAAGTGGTAACGTTGGATGTTATTTTATACAGTTTCACAAGATGCAATACATTTGCAATAGACTAGCCACCTTCAGTCCAATAAATTTATAATGAGAGACAGAATCTGGTTAGCTTAGAGACAGACAAATATGATCCATTTATACCGTTGCTTCAAACAAACGATAATTGAATAATAATTCCCATTAAGTGGCTGCATAAAACTCTAAGCTAAACTGATCTTGACTCTCAGTATAAGCTTATGTGGCTATTTGCTTTGGCTGCCATTAAATAGGATGGCTGCAAGGGTGGCCAGGTTTTGTTAAAGAGCAAGCTGAGGTGAAGAGGTGAGAGATGTGGAACAATATTTAGAAGACCTGTTGTTTAAGTCAAGTGACATGACCCACCAATATTGGGAAAGGTGGCATGTTTTTTTACTAACTTTATCCGAATGTAAGTTATTGAACCAAGCAAATCTGATCACAGCTGTTGCTCTGTACATTTGACCTTACTGAGGAATGAAGACACCTAGCAATTTGAACCAAGCCTTGTATCACCTCACAGTGCACCATTGGAAAACTGAAGAAATACAAAAAAATACATGCATCTCCAGTCCACTTCATGAGGGAATGCTATTGTTACATTAGCACCAGTCAATTCCCATGAAAGTAAGCTGCTCAGACTGTCTAAGGGAATAATTGATGCCGCTGAACCCAAGAAAGTGTCTATGACAAACCTGAATTTGTAACCATTTTAATTAGAAGCAATACTGGAGTTCTGACGAAGGACCATCGACCCAAAACGTTAACTCTGCTTCCTCTCCACAGATGCTGCCTGACCTGCTGAGATTTCCAGCATTTTCTGTTTTTCTACTAGAATAAATGGTATTCCCCTTTCTTGGTTCTCCCTGGAACGGTGCTGCTGCTCATTAATTAATGCAAATTGAAAGCAGTTTTATGGGCACTTCACCCAGACCCCAATAACTCACCATTTTTGAAGAGCCACTTTAAAACACCTGAATCATTTATTATCATGTCCTTAAAACAAATAGATAATTTACATCCCATGACAAATGAATAACCTTCAATAACACGTAGACTTATTTTATCAGCCTATTTATCACAAGATTAGTTTAAAATGACACAGACAAGTTGATTAAACCTTCTGTTCATTACATGCCTGATTATAGACAACAGACTCTTCCCGTGGTATTATTGTGTATGATTTGCAGTAACTGTAAAACTTCAGGAGCTGCAGAGGTTCAATCAATTAGTTATTTAAACGACAGCCCATTCATCATCAAATCATCTATCTTAGATGTCAGCCTGGGCTTAATGGTAGCACTCTTACCTCTGACTTAGAAGGTCATGGGTTCAAGCCCCACTCCAGAAACTTAAGCACATAATCTAGGCTGATATTTCAGTGCAGTATTAAAGGAGTGCTACACTGTCAGAGATACTGTTTTTGGATGAGACATTAAAATTTCCCGAGAGTTATTCTGATCAATTTTGATTATTGCCATTTTTCCAGGGTTCCCGCCAAAGCTACGGCTGTCAATCAAGAGAATCCCTACAGAAATTCAACCCTATTATGTCCAGTTTTGAGCGCCTTACTTTAGGAAGGATATCAAGATCATGGAAAGGGTACAGAAGAGATTGACTAAGATCATTACAGGGATGAGAGGCTACAGTTCTGAGGAAAGATTAAAGAAAAAGGACCTCTATTCATCAGAAGTTCAAGGGAAAATCTAATAGAGATATACAAAATTATGAGAGGTTTTGATGAAGTAAATCGGGTAAAACTATTTCCACTGTGCAGTCAGTCAGTAACAAGAAGGCATACATATTAGATATTTACCAAACGCACTAAGGGAGAGGTTAGGATTTTTTTTTTTATGTAGAGGTTTGTTATGCCTTAACAGAAACAATGGTGGAAGCAGAGTCCATAATAGATTATTAAAGAAAGAATGACTTCCATTTATATAGCGCCTTTCACGACTACCGAGCGTCTCAAAGCAATTTACAACCAATTAAGTACTTTTGGAGTGTTAAAAGGAAGTGAATAAACATTTGAATGTTTCAATGAGTTGGCACAAGTGCAATGGGCTGAATGGTCTGCTTCTGTGCTGGAAAATTCTATCATCTTCTAAATGGAAACTGCAAGTTTTCCCTGCAATTTCAATATAAGTGAGTAATACAACATTTAATGCAGGTTACAGGAAATGTTGTTTAGAAGATTAGATTTTTGTAAAGTTTTGCAAAAAACATTTGCTTTGATTTCCATGGCTCAGAATAATTTTCTCACTTGGATCAGAAGCACTGCGTGCAACTAAAAAACTGATTAGTATTTGATGGATTCTGATCAGCAGCTTGTGAATCTACATTAACCAGTTTCAGGCAGATGTCACAAACTGTATAGCGTGATTCCAACCTTAAAAATTGCAAAATAAGATAAGCAACTGGTTTCTATGATACACCATTTGAGCCAATGTTTGATCACATCAGAGAAACAAAGCAATCTGCATTGAGATAGAATTTGTCAGAATATCTCTGAAACATTATAAAATGCTTCCAGTGTAATTAATCACTTTAAAGTGTTACATAGGCAAAAGCAGCAGCTATTTTTTATATAGCAGGAAAAAGACCCACAGACATCAGTAATACACAACAGCATAGGGTAGATTTTCTGATTAATGGGTGCAAAGTGGGGGTAATAAACCGGAAAAATTTCCAAAGATCCATTTTGCCGTATTTCTACCTATTTAGCGCCCCATTCAATGTTCTGATCAGGTTTTGTATTATCGCCAGAAACACGCAACAGTTTTGCAATTAAAGTTGTGGTGTGTGGAGCCCTGATGGCCACCTGGATACCATCTACAATGCCTCAGACTCTTAGAGAGCCTGTCATCTGTGGTTCAGTTGGTAGCACTCTTGCCCCTGAGTCAGAAGGTTGTGGGTTCGAAGTCCTGCTCCCGCTCCCGAAATCCCGCTTGAGCACAAAAATCTAGGCTGGCACTCCGGTGCTGCACTGTCAGAGGTGCCGTCTTTCAGATGTGACGTTAAACCGAGGCCCTGCCTGCTCTTTCAGGTGGATGTAAAAGATTCCATGGCACTATTTTGTAGAAGTGCAGGGAAGTTATCCCAGGTGCCCTAGCCAATATTTATTCCTCAATCAACACTGTTGTGTATGGAGAAAGAGTCAGACTGAACACTGTGAGCTCAAAGTAAAATGTGACCTTAGTCTTTTATTGCAGGTCTCCAGAGTGCCTCTCCAACCTGTGAAGCCTCCTTAAATATCTGTGCTCCCAAGGGATTATGTGATCCCTTGGGACTCCAGGGGATGAGCCCTCTGGTGGCGGTACAGAGTAAATACAAGTCCACATATATAACAAACATTAAAGCAGATTATCTGGTCATTATCACATTGCTGTTTGTGGGAGCATGATGTGCACAAATTGGCTGCCCCGTTTCCTACATTACAACAATGACTACACTCCAATAAAAGTACTTCATTCGCTGTAATGTGCTGTGTCCTCTCCAGTTGGTTTCTCCTTTTCCTTTGGGAAAGAGACAAAGGTGCTTCTCCTGGCAAACATTGCATCTGTCATTTGCTATATACAGGTATGACTTGCAGAATGGCGTATCTGGCAAATGTCCCCTGGTGTGGCTTGGAATGATCTTTAGAGCAGCTGGCAACTTTACAGCCATTGGAAGATTCATTCTGGCATTTGAGGGATTTCCAGCCACCCAAAGTTGTTGGTTTCAACTTTTGTACTGCAGCAGCAATTGCCAAGACTTCAGGAAGGTGTTGCTTAGTAAACTGAATTCGGAAATATCGAGGGAAATGTTAATATATCAGATGTTCAGTACACAAGTGTAGAAATGCTCAGAGCCAAAGAACGACATTCATCTGACATTCCAAAACATGCCAGCCCTATTGAGGAGTTGTGTGTAGGTGCCCATTTTATATAGGCAAAATATGCATCATTGGGACTGTGCCCCAATGTCCTGAAATTTAGCATTTGTCTGAATACGACATTTAAATGAGGTTCGGGCATACCTGTACCTTCTTCTCCTTCTTCTTCTTCTTATGCGATCCCGCATATTGAGGATGACTTGCTTCCACACCAAACAGGGATGAGTTCACAGGTATTTCAATGAAAGACCTGACATTCCAGGTCCCGAACTACATATTGAAGGGTGGAAGATGTCTGTGCGTGGATTTTTTTAACGCGTGTTGGCCGTTGCATACCAGCCACCACACGGGCTGGACAGAGCTAGGTCTTGGTCCAGTGGCAAAGATTAACCAAGAGTAGTGGAGATCAGCTCTGCTGCACAGACCTAGTGTGGGCCCTCGCCTCTTCTGGGCCCCGAAATCGCGCCTCTCTTGGGCCCCGATCACATCGCTCTGCAATTTCTCGCCGCTCCTTCGCCCCGATCTCACTGCTCCTCTGCTGCTTGCCGCCTTTCCTGCTGTACCTGCCCACGCTCCAATCAGCGACCTTGATTTTGGTGACGTCCAATCCAGTCGCCCTTTTCCAAGTCGTCGCCCTCCTGCACCAGCTCACGCTGCTCCCTGAATTGACCTCCACAGTTACTGATGGGTCACTAAACTAACTGACTGTTAAATCCATTTGTCATGGTTCACAAACTATGATGTGCTCTTTCTTTGGTGGAAAGGAATAAGCCTGATGGTCATCTTCCATCAGGCCATCACCAAGGGACATTGGAGCTGGCTGCAGAAATATCTGTCAACCTGGCTGTCTGTCTGAGGGAGCAGACATAGAAATAATGATCATGAAGGAAAGCAGAGAAAAGAGCATTTTAAGCTTCTTTTCCCCTATGGTAGCATTCAGAGAACTTTACACAATGTGTGATACAAATTCAGATAACAAGAAAGGTCCGGAATTTTCTGTACCTGGGCGAGTTGGATGTGGGTGGTCGCTGTGGCCTGTCACGGCCCAGTTCTTCATACCATCCTGCTCCCGAGATCGATTTTCCGTTAATGGGGCCTATTAAGGCCACCCTGCGCGATACCCGGCTCTATTAAATGCTGCGGGTCTGATGACGTCATCGATGACGCAATTTCAGTCGGGTTATTTAAAGGAGCCATGGCCACATTGCATTTGAAGGTACAATTGGACTGCTACAAAGAGTGCCGAACATGACTGCACTGAGACAGAGGGCTACACCCAGGTTCTCCGACGACACCCTCCATATGCTTGTGGAGGGAGTGAGAGCATGCAGGAAGGTTCTCGTTCCTTCGAATGGGCCGGAGAGACCTCCCCAGGAGACAAAAAGAGCCTGGCTCCAAATCGCAAAGGAGGTGAACATCAGAGATGTGTTCAAGAGGACCTGGGTGCAGTGCCACAAACGTTTCAATGAACTGGAAAGGTGAGTAAAAAGCCACACTCAACTTCACCCTGCTGTGCCTCTCATCACACCCCCAACACTCTGCCTTCCCAACTCTTCTCCTGCACATCCTTATTCACACTAACATACCTTGCACATCCACCCATCCCCCTCTCTCTCTATCTATCTACATTATCACATCCCCATCTTGCTAGCCACCCCTCACACTCACCATTATCCTAATGTAATCATACCAACTAACAACACACAAGGAGGCCACTTGATCATCATAGTCATCCTCTACAAATGTAACCCATTCATTCCTTACACTCATTCCATCACTCTCACTCAAACTTCTCTTCTTACCCTCCTTGCAGGAAAAGAGAGCCCACAATAAGAGGAAGAGGGAGAGAACCGGAGTTGGAATTCCATCATTGGCCACCCTAACATCAGCAGAGGAGGCTGCCTTGGAAGCCTCTGGAATCGCCAAGCTGCTGGCAGGGGGAGATGGAGAGAGATGGACATCTCAGCAATCTGGTGACAGAATTATATATATGATACAGCCACATGGCATACATCAGTCACTTATATGGGGACTGATGTCAGCGTTCACACTTCGCCCCCATTGCCTCCCTCCCCCCCTCCCCCATTGCCTCCCTCCCCTCCTCAGTCAGAGCCCCAGATGCCTCCTCAGATCGTGATGGCCGAGTCTGTCCCTGCACAGTCACAGGAGGAACAGACTTTGGCGGGGCCCTCACAGGCTCCAAAACCCTGAGGATGTCCTCCAAAAGGGTCTATGCAGTCGCAGCAGGGAAGTGAGCAGCCTGCCTCTACCTCTGCTGAAGTGGTAGCACCTCGTAGAAGCATGCGCAAGAGAAAGATGAAACTCAAATAGGTTCACAAGTGTAGCTACTTGGGTTTTATTAAATGTTTCTGTAAAGTTTCTGTTACTGTGATGTCACGGATACAAATCTTTATTCCCACAACTTTATTTTCACATGGACAAATTTTGTGCACCTTTGGAAGTGGCTTTAATGAGTTGGAGTGAATGATGAGACATTACGTAACCTCCAGCAATGGGGGTCAGTGTGAAAATAACGGCTCGGTCATAGTAGGGATGCTTTATGGTGTTGCTGTAGGGTGGTGGGGAACCTGGCTCAGCATGTGGCAGCCATATGGGTGTAATGCGTAAAGCTAAGTATGAGCCCATCCCTGAACTCCCAGGCAGCAATATGCATGGGTGCTGGTGGGATCTGGCCCATCGGTTCCTCCAGCTCCTCCTCCTTGTCTTTCAGCTGATGCTCTTCCGCTTCCTCTGAAGAGGCTGTGCACTCAGTGCCTTGTTCCTCATACAGCGCTGCTGCGTTATGTTGTGCAGGATGCAGCAGACGATGATTCTGAAGACCCTGGCTGGTGTGTACTGAACGGCTCCTCCAGATCTGTCAAAGCATCTGAAGCGCATTTTCAGCATTCCTATTTTCTGCTCTATGACACATATGGTGGACATGTGGCTTTCATTATATCTCTCCTTGGCCTCAGTACATGGGTCTCCTCAAGAGTGTAATGAGCCACGTCTTCAATGGATAGCCCTTGTCTCCAAAGCCAGCCGGAAAGTCTGCTTGGAGGAGCGAAGAGCTGAGGGAGAGTGGACTGGTGCAGGATGAAAGAGTCATGACAGCTGCAAAGGAATTTTGCCCACACATGCATGATGCTCTTCCTATGGTTGCAGACGAGCCACACATTGAGGGGGTGGAAGCTCTTGCGGTTAACAAAGACTGCTGACTTATGATGGGGTGCCCTGATGGTCACATGTGCTGTCGATGATGCCCAGCACCCGTGGGAAGCCAGCCAGAGCTGCAAAGCCCAGCGCCCGCTCAGTAACACTGACCTCATCAGTTGCAAAGTTGATATAATTGGCTGACTTGTCAAAGAGGGCATCGGTGACCTGTGTGATGCATCTGTGGGCGGCCAACTGTGAGATGCTGCAAATGTCTGCTAAAGATCCCTGGAAGAAACTTGAGGCAAAGAAGTTGAAGGTGCTGGTGACTTTGACAGGCACGGGTAAGGCAGGGCCACCTGCTCCTCTGGGCCGCAGGTCTTGCTCCAGCAATCTGCAAATGTCTGTGACGACCTGAGCCTCCTTTGGCACTGGTGCTCAGTCATGTTAAGGAAGCTCAGGTCTGTATACCCTGTGTTGGGGGTATCACCTCTGGTGTGATGCAGCCCTGCACTGATGCCCTCTGTCCTGAGCAACATCAGGTGGTTGCGGAGAAGATTGGTGGTGTTGTTGCTGGTGGTGGTGCTGCTGGTGTTGGGGCTGATCATGGTCCGATTCTGAAGACCAGGGTGAGACGGTATAAACGGCACCCATGCTGATGGAATAGAAGGCAGGTCAAGTAGAGATGACAGAAGCAAACTGTCAATGGTGTGATAGGTTCTGCCAATGAGGTGACTCTGGATGGAGAATTTGCTGGAAACACTTGCAACCTCTAGAAAGCTAAATCTGTGCTGACAATGCAGTCAGCAGCAATATCTGTCTTAGGAAAGTGATCAGCTGTGAGGTGGGAGTTTTATTGTGCTTTTCATGCTGTACAGTAATGAACTGGATTAATGGCCACTCAACCTCCGCCTCAGGTTCACAGAAGTGGTTCTCGAGCTGTGATTCCCATGCTCATCCAGGGAAATTTGAAAGATACAGTGAAAAAGGCACTTAAGAGTCTGACAAGTACCTAATAATAATTTAAATTAGCTCACCCACCGCTGCTGTTCGGATCGCTGCTGCACCAGCAAACGCGCCCGAAGTAAAGGTGCATGGCGACAGGATGACGGCAAGTTCCCGACCCGCTGCAAGATAGTTCAAATTTCCCACCCGACCCGCCTCCAATCGAGCCCAGAAAATTCCAGCCTACTTAGATTCCAAATTCTGTAAATCGGAAATAAAAACAGAAAATGTTGAAATGCATTGCAGATAGTTAATCTGGAGGAAGGAAAAGATAAATTAACATATCAGGAATAACCTTTCACCAGAATTGGCATAGTCGGGCTGGAGATTTTTTTTCGATTGGATTGGCAAGGACCAGTGCCTGACACCATCACTGGTGAAGACACGGATACCAGTCTCAGCCTGCCCTATTTTCTGAGGAAGCTGTATCTGTGTGATGTCTCTGTAATGTCAAAAGGACCTCAAAAGGATTAGCAAAGCCAAGTTTGTTTTACAGTGTTACGAACACATATTTTGGAGTTAAGCAATTTACAGCCCTGCTTTGCTCCTGTGTATCTTCTGGTAACCCAGTTGCAGAACTGCAGTTATGGAAGTCTGCCTGCTCTCAGAGAAAATGGTGAATGTTGAAAAATCAGTTAAGAAATTAATGTTTTAAATTATGCCGGGGGGAGGAGATGATGTTTTGTGAACCAAAGACCTGAACTAAGATTGCTATTAGGCACTGCAGTGCGATAGCAGTGGGCAATTTCCTGAGTCACAGCACCCTCTACAGAGAACTAATAGCAAAGTCTACTGAACAGATGAAAATGCAGGATAGTTTCCTTATTTTCAAAACAAGGATTAACTATCTTATTTTTGTAGATTTTAACAGCCAATTAAAATGCTGATTGCACATGATTTTCTAGAGGTTAATTTTACAAAACTGAAGCAGCAGATAACTAACCAATCACAGTGCACTTGTAGCAACATTCTTTTCACACTTCCCAACCCAATCAGCTAACAAGGCAGTTAACCAGTATAATTAATCATAACTTGGTGCGTCCTGTCTAAACCTTATTGATCATGCATTTAAAGGCAAAATTGGCATATATTAGGAGAGCAAGAAGTGCAATAGATAGTGATAGTCTCTTCTTCACCCTACCAAAATGGAAAGCAATCAAAGGGAACAATTAGGGGAAGCAGTGGTGGAATTGCTCCCTTCTAGTGTTTCTTCTCTCCTCTCTCTCCAGGCATCTCAACAACAACAACAGCAGTAGCAAACCTCTTCTTCCTCTCACAGAGAGACCTTTCCTTTGTAGCAGCAGCTCCAACAGCACCTGTTCAAGCCACATCCAAGCAATCACACCACTGGCAGGGTTGCTGAAGATAAGCCTTCTCCATCAACTCCTCCAAATCTCAGTACAAATAGACCTCCATTACCTCCTACTCCTATTAGGATGACAGATGATAGGCCTCCACCACCTCCTATGACAAATAGGCCCTCAATTAACAGGAATGGCCCTCGACTTCCACCACCACAACAACAAAAACCACCTGTCCCTCAAACACCTAGGCCAATTCCCTCTTTCCAAGCTCCTCCCCCACCACCACCTAATCGGCCAGGACTACCTCCCACTCATCCAAGCACTGCTACAGATGTTGAAATTCCAAGGCTTCCTCAACGGAATTTGTCCTTCCACGGCACTTCTTCGTCAATGTCATCTGGTCCAATTCGAAGTAGTCCTCTTCCTCCCTGTGAAAGACCTCCACCGCCTGTAAGAGAAACCCCTAGCAGATCAGGACCTCTTCCACCACCACCTCCAGTTGGCAGAAATGGGAGTAACCAGAAAGCACCAGCTGTTCCACAGCCCCCAAGTAGAATGGGTTCAGACCCCCACTTCCTCCAGACCGAGGAAGTCCTGTTGTCCCACCTCCCTCACCAACGTCAATGAGGAATGGCTTTCAGGAGTCCTCACAGTCAATGTGTGAAGCTGAGTGTGAAGGCAGATTTTCTTTCCATTCCATCTCTGATTTTCCACCACTGAAACTGTACATAAACTTCCAAAAAACCTATCCCAGTAAACAGAGCAAGGCAGAGAACAGAGATCCAGGTCAGAGAGAGCGAGGTGCTCCACCCCTTCCATCAATTCCACCTATACCAAGGTGAAACAGACTTGGCTGTTGAAAACTCTTGGAAAGCTATCCTACTCTTGTGAGACCACCTTGCATGCTTTAACTACAGAATATTGCCACAGTGATGTTGAATTTGCCTCTATCAGCTTCAGTCATTTTCAGCTGCAGAAATGCTGGCTCTCTGGCATTTCGTTTATGTGATACTTACAGCATCTAGTATTTAAAAAATAATTTCTCCTTTGCAATTTTTGACTGCTTTAATGTAATACATGCTAACTTGTTTACAATATTATGGACCAGAATAAATACATGTATTTTTGCAAGAAAAAAAAACTCGTTTAAATATGATGATTTGCAAATTTAATTCAAACATGTGCCAACCACCAGAACCTGCAAACTAACTAAAAACGTTCTAAGAAAACCTAACAAATCAAATGAAAATTTGGTTTCCAGGGTTGATGATGCACTCCAGTCCCTTCAGTGCCCACCGGTCATGGAAGGCCTTCAGCGTGCGGTGGACACCACATGCTCCATCTCCAGGGACACCTGGGCGTGAACGTAACCATGGAAGGGAGACAAGCAGGTGAGCAATAGATCGTGGAGTCTCTGAGTATAAACCACTAACGAGCTATAAAAACAGAATTGTTGAATTTGTAAGGAAAGAGACTCTCAAAGACAGTGGCACTGATGAGTTGGACACGCAGATAGAGCAAGTGTTATGTACCATATTAATTATATACTCTATAATTTACAATTAACAATGTGTCCATAATTACTGATTGTGCACAAGTGCTTGATAGATCATGTAATAATAATAATGATATAGACCCATAAGGAAAAATGTGTTTATGTATTCATAGTTAGGAAACGTTTACAATTGTCATCCTTTTTATTCCTCCAGTATGACACCCCATCGATACGCTTTCAAGTCCAAATCTGACATGCAACTGGCTTAGCCATCCATTGCCAGATCTGGCTGGCCCACATCAAACTCTCCTGGGCCCTGCTTTCCTCTGTCAAAACAACCTGCTACTCTAGGATCATTCTGGAGAACAAAGATAACACCAGACTTCTTTTCTTCACTGTCAACCTCCTCCCTAAACCGTTCTCCCCTGCCCCCTCCACCCTCACCTCCAACAAGTGCAAGAAGCTCATGGATTTCTTTGTCATCAAGATACAGAACATCTGTTCAGCTGCTTCTCCTCATTCCATTTGCCTACCAAGCCAACCCTCCATTGTAGCCCCAACCTAGTCCTGAAAATGCATCTCTCTCTGGTTTCTCAGCCAGCTTCTCCCTGCCCTCTCCAAGCTCATCTCACTCATGAGACTCATCTTCTATTCCCTCAACCCTAGTCCCACTAAACTGCTCACCATCCAACGTCCCTTCCTGACGTGCGTGCTGACATTGAAAATGGTTCCCCCTCCTCAGGCTCATTGCAATGCACAAAAGCACTGAGCCAGCAATTATTTAACCAAAGGGCACCATGACACCAATGCAGGTATACCAGAGAAAATTACATTTACAGCAAAGAGTTCTTACGATTTCCATTAAACTGGCCAGTTGCCTGAGCATAGAAACACAGAAACATAAAAACATGTGGTAAGTCAGGGACGCCTCTGGTGTCCCTGATGACTATGTGTGTGGGAAGTGTATCCGCCTCCAGCTTCTGACAAGCCACGTTACGGAACTGGAGCTGCGGGTGGATTCACTCTGGATCATGCATGATGCTGAGAATGATGTCAATAGCACTTTTAGTGAGTTGGTCTTACTGCAGGTCATCCCCCTGCAAAACAGATACACCGCTTTGGGTACTGTTGAGGGGGATGACTCATCAGGGGAGAGCAGCAGCAGCCAGGTTCATGGCACCGTGGGTGGCTCTGCTGCACAGGAGGGCAGGAAAAAGAGTGGGAGAGCTAAAGTGATAGAGGATTCGATTGTAAGGGGAATAGATAGGCATTTCTGCGGCCACAACCGAGACTCCAGGATGGTATGTTGCCTCCCTGGTGCAAGTGTCAAGGAGTCTCGGGGCGGGTGCAGGACATTTTGAAAAGGGAGGGCGAATAGCCAGTTGTCGTGGTGCACATAGGTACCAACGATGTAGGTAAAAAATGGGATGAGGTCCTACGAGATGAATTTAAGGAGCTAGGAGTTAAATTAAAAAGTAGGACCTCAAAATCTCAGGATTGCTACCAGTGCCACGTGCTAGTCAGAGTAGGAATCGCAGGATAGCTCAGATGAATACGTGGCTTGAGGAGTGGTACAGAAGGGAGGGATTCAAATTCCTGGGGCATTGGAACCGGTTCTGGGGGAGGTGGGACCAGTACAAACCGAACGGTCTGCACCTAGGCAGGACCGGAACCAATGTCCTAGGGGGAGTGTTTGCTAGTGCTGTTGGGGAGGAGTTAAACTAATATGGCAGGGGGATGGGAACCTATACAAGGAGGCAGAGGGAAACAAAAGGGAGACAGGGGCAAATGATAGAAAGGAGAATAGTAAAAGTGGAGGGCAGAAAATCCCAAGGCAAAAAACAAAAAGGGCCACATAACAGCAAAATTCTAAAGGGGCAAGGTGTGTTAAAAAGATAAGCCTGAAGGCTCTGTGTCTCAATGCGAGGAGTATTCGGAATAAGTGGACGAATTAACTGCGCAGATAGCAGTTAATGGATATGGTGTAGTTGGCATCACGGAGACGTGGCTCCAGGGTGACCAAGGCTGGGAACTCAACATCCAGGGATATTCAATATTTAGGAAGGATAGACAGAGAGGAAAAGGAGGCTGATCAAAGAAGAAATTAATGCAACAGTAAGGAAGGACATTGGCTTGGATGATGTGGAATCGGTATGGATGGAGCTGCAGAATACCAAAGGGCAGAAAACACTGGTGGGAGTTGTGTACAGGCCAACAAACAGTAGTAGTGAGGTTGGGGAAAGCGTAAAACAAGAAATAAGGGATGTATGCAATAAAGGTACAGCAGTTATCATGGGCGACTTTAATTTACATATAGATTGGGTCAATCAAACTGGTAGCAATGCGGTAGAGGAGGATTTCCTGGAGTGTATTCGGGATGGTTTTCTTGATCAACTAGAGAGCTGGCCATCCTAGACTGGGTGATGTGTAATGAGAAGGGGCTAATTAGCAATCTTGTTGTGCGAGGCCCCTTGGGGAAGAGTGACCATAATATGGTAGAATTCTTTATTAAGATTGAGAGTGACACAGTTAATTCAGAAACTAGGGTCCTAAACTTAAGGAAAGCTAACTTCGACGGTATGAGGCATGAATTGGCTAGAAGAGACTGGCAAATGATACTTAAAGGGTTGACGGTGGATAGGCAATGGCAAACATTTATAGATCATATGGATGAACTTCAACAGTTGTACATCCCTATCTGGAGTAAAAATAGAATAGGGAAGGTGGCTCAACCGTGGCTAACAAGGGAAATTAAGGATAGTGTTAGATTTAAGGAAGAGGCATATAAGTTGGCCAGAAAAAGCAGCAAACCTGAGGACTGGGAGAAATTTAGAATTCAGCAGAGGAGAACAAAGATTTTAATTAGGAGGGGGAAAATAGAGTACGAGAGGAAGCTTGCCGGGAACATAAAAACTGACTGCAAAAGCTTCTATAAATATGTGAAGAGAAAAAGATTAGTGAAGACAAACGTAGGTCCCTTGCAGTCGGACTCAGGTGAATTAATAATGGGGAACAAAGAAATGACAGACCAATTGAACAATTACTTTGGTTCTGTCTTCACGAAGGAAGACACAAATGACCTTCCGGATGTACTAGGGGACCGAGGGTCTAGTGAGAAGGAGGAACTGAAGGATATCCTTATTAGGCGAGAAATTGTGTTGGAGAAATTGATGGGATTGAAGGCCAATAAATCCCCGGGGCCTGATTGTCTGCATCCCAGAGTACTTAAGGAGGTGGCCCTAGAAATAGTGGATGCATTGGTGATCATTTCCAACAGTCTATCGACTCTGGATCAGTTCCTATGGACTGGAGGGTAGCTAATGTAACACCACTTTTTAAAAAAGGAGGGAGAGAGAAAACGGATAATTATAGACCGGTAAGCCTGACATCTGTAGTAGGGAAAATGTTGGAATCAATTGTTAAGGATGAAATAGCAGCGCATTTGGAAAGCGGTGACAGGATCGGTCCAAGTCAGCATGGATTTATGAAAGGGAAATCATGCTTGACCAATCTTCTGGAATTTTTTGAGGATGTAACTAGTAGAGTGGACAAGGGAGAACCAATGGATGTGGTGTATTTGGACTTTCAAAGGGCCTTTGACAAGGTTCCACATAAGAGATTGGTGTACAAGATCAAGGCACATGGTATTGGGGGTAATGTACTGGTGTGGATAGAGAATTGGTTGGCAAGCAGGAAGCAGAGAGTAGGGATAAACGGGTCCTTTTCGGAATGGGAGGCAGTGACTAGTGGAGTACCGCAGGGCTCAGTGCTGGGACCCCAGCTCTTCATAATATACATTAATGATTTGGATGAAGGAATTTAGTGTAATATCTCCAAGTTTGCAGATGACACTAAACTGGGAGGCGGTGTGAGCTGTGAGGAGGATGCAAAGAGGCTGTAGGGTGATTTGGACAGGTTAGATGAGTGGGCAAATGCATGGCAGATGCAGTATAATGTGGATAAATGTGAGGTTATCCATTTGGTGGCAAAAACACGAAGGCAGAATATTATCTGAATGGCAGAAGATTAGGAAAAGGGGAGGTGCAACGAGACCTGGGCGTCATGGTTCATCAGTCATTGAAAGTTGGCATGCAGGTACAGCAGGCGGTGAAGAAGGCAAATGGCATGTTGGCTTTCATAGCTAGGGGATTTGAGTATAGGAGCAGGGAGGTCTTACTGCAATTGTACAGGGTCTTGGTGAGGACTCACCTGGAATATTGTGTTCAGTTTTGGTCTTCTAATCTGAGCAAGGACGTTCTTGCTATTGAGGGAGTGCAGCGAAAGTTCAGCAGACTGATTCCAGGGATGGCTGGATTGACATATGAGGAGAGATGGGTCAACTGGGCCTTTAGACACTGGAGTTTAGAAGAATGAGAGGGCATCTCATAGAAACGTATAAGATTCTGACGGGACGGCACAGGTTAGATGCGGGAAGAATGTTCCTGATGTTGGGGAGGTCCAGAAGCAGGGGACACAGTCTTAGGATAAGAGGTAGGCCATTTAGGACTGAGATGAGGAGAAACTTCTTCACTCAGCGAGTTGTTAACCTGTGGAATTCCCTACCACAGAGAGTCGTTGATGCCAATTCATTGGATATATTCAAGAGGGAGTTAGATGTGGCCCTTACAGCTAAAGGGATCAAGGGGTATGGAGAGAAAGCCGGAAAGGGGTACTGAGGTGAATGATCAGCCATGATCATATTGAATGGTGGTGCAGGCTCGAAGGGCCGAATGGCCTACTCCTGCACCTATTTTCTATGTTTCATGGCTGAGCATGCAACTTCAGTACCCCATTCCTGCTTTCTCTCCATACCCCTTGATCCCTTTAGCTATAAGGGCCACATCTAACTCCCTTTTGAATATATCTAATGAACTGGCCTCAACAACTTTCTGTGGTAGATAATTCCATATGTTCACAATTCTCTGAGTGAAGAAGTTTCTCCTCATCTCGTTCCTAAATGGCTTACCCCTTATCCTTAGACTGTGACCACTGGTTCTGGACTTCCCCAACATTGGGAACATTCTTACTGCAGCTAACCTGTCCAATCCTGTCAGAATTTTATGTTTCTATGAGATCCCTTCTCATTCTTCTAAATTCCAGTGAATATAAGCCTAGTCGATCCAGTCTTTCTTCATATGTCAGTCCTGCCATCCCGGGAATCAGTCTGGTGAACCTTCGCTGCACTCCCTCAATAGCAAGAAAATCCTCCCTTAAATTAGGAGACCAAAACTGTACAAAATATTCAAGGTATGGACTCACCAAGGCCCTGTACAACTGCAGTAAGATCTCCCTGCTCCTATACTCAAATCCCCTAGCTATGAAGGCCAACATGCCATTTGCCTTCTTCACCGCCTGCTGCCCTGCATGCCAACTTTCAATGACTGATGTACCATGACACCAAGGTCTCATTGCAACTCCCCTTTTCCTAATCTGTCACCATTCAGATAATATTCTGCCTTTGTGTTTTTGCCACCAAATGGATAACCTCACATTTATCTACATTATACTGCATCTGCCATGCATTTGCCCATTCACCTAACCTGTCCAAGTCACCCTGCAGCCTCTTAGCTTCCTCCTCAGAGCTCACACTGCCACCCAGCTTCGTGTCATCTGCAAACTTGGAGATATTACATTCAATTCCTTCATCTAAATCATTAATGTACATTGTAAATAGCTGAGGTCCCAGCACTGAACCTTGCAGTACCCACTAGTCACTGTCTGCCATTCTGAAAAGGACCTGTTTATTCCTACTCTTTGCTTCCTGTCTGCCAACCAGTTCTCTATCCACGTCAATACATTACCCCCAATACCATGTGCTTTAATTTTGCATACTAATCTCTTGTGTGGGACCTTGTCAAAAGCTTTTCGAAAGTCCAAATACACCACATCCACTGGTTCTCCCTTGTCCACTCGACTAGTTACATCCTCAAAAAATTCTAGAAAATTTGTCAAGCATGATTTCCCTTTCATAAATCCATGCTGACTTGGACCGATCCTGTCACTGCTTTCCAAATGCGCTGCTATTACGTCTTTAATAATTGATTTCAACATTTACCCCACTACTGATGTCAGGCTAACCGGTCTATAATTCCCTGTTTTCTCTCTCCCTCCTTTTTTAAAAAGTGGGGTTGCATTAGCTATCCTCCAATCCATAGGAACTGATCCAGAGTCTGTAGAATGTTGGAAAATGACCAGCAATGCATCCACTATTTCTAGGGCCACTTTCTTAATTACTCTGGGATGCAGACTATCAGGCCCTCGGAATTTATCGGTTTCAATCCCATAAATTTCCCTAACACAATTTCCTGACTAATAAGAATTTCCTTCAGTTCCTCCTACTCACTAGACCCTCGATCCCCTAGCATTTCCAGAAGGTTATTTGTGTCTTCCTTAGTGAAGACAGAACCAAGGTATTTGTTCAATTGGTCTGTCATTTCTTTGTTCCCCATTAGAAATTCACCTGATTCTGACTGCAAGAGACCGACATTTGTCTCCACTAATCTTTTTCTCTTCACATATCTATAGAAGCTTTTGCAGTCAGTTTTTCTATTGCCTGCAAGCTTCCTCTCATACTCTATTTTCCCCTTCCTAATTAACCCCTTTGTCCTCCTCTGCTGAATTCTAAATTTCTCCCAGTCCTCAGGTTTGCTGCTTTTTCTGACCAATGTTTATGCCTCTTCCTTGGTTTTAACACTATCCCTAATTTCCCTTGTTAGCCACGGTTGAGCCACCTTCCCCGTTTTATTTTTACGCCAGACAGAGATGTAAATTGTTGAAGTTCATCCATGTGATCTTTAAATGTCTGCCATTGCCTATCCACCGTCAATCCTTTAAATATCATTCGCCAGTCTATCCTATCCAATTCACGTCTCATACCATCGAAGTTACCTTTCTTTAAGTTCTGGACCCTAGTCTCTGAGTTAGCTGTGTCACTCTCCATCTTAATGAAGAATTCTACCATATTATGGTCACTCTTCCCCAAGGGGCCTCGCACAACAAAATTGCTAATTAGTCCTCTCTCATTACACAACACCCAGTCTAGGATGGCCAGCTCTCTAGTTGGTTTCTCGACATATTGGTCTAGAAAACCATCCCTTATACACTCCAGGAAATCCTCCTCCACCGTATTGCTACCAGTTTGGTTAGCCCAATCTATATGTAGATTAAAGTCACCCATGATAACTGCTGTACCTTATTGCACGTATCCCTAATTTCCTGTTTGATGCCATCCCCAACCTCACTACTACTGTTTGGTGGTCTGTACACAACTCCCACTAGCGTTTTCTGCCCTTTGGTGTTCCGCAGCTCTACCCATACAGATTCCACATCATCCAAGCTAATGTGTTTCCTTACTATTGCGTTAAACTTTAACCAGCAACGCTACCCCACCTCCTTTTCCTTTCTGTCTTTTCTTCCTGAATATTGAATACCTCTGGATGTTGAATTCCCAGCCTAGGTCACCTTGGAGCCATGTCTCCGTAATCCCAATTACATCATATCCGTTCACAGCTATCTGTGCAGTTAATTCATCCAACTTATTACGAATGCTCCTCGCATTGAGACACAGAGCCTTCAGGCTTGTTTTTTTTAACACTCTTTGTCCTTTTAGAATTATGTCATAATGTGGCCCTTTTTGATTTTTGCTTTTGATTTCTCTGCCCTCCACTTTTACTTATCTCCTTTCTACCTTTTGCTTCTGCCCCCATTTTACTTCCCTCTGTCTCTCCCCTGCCATATTAGTTTAAACCCTCCCCAACAGCACTAGCAAACACTCCCCCCAGGACATCGGTTCTGGTCCTGCCCAGGTGCAGACCGTCCGGTTTGTACTGGTCCCACCTCCCCAGAACCGGTTCCAATGTCACATGATTTTGAATCCCTCCCTCTTGCACCATTCCTCAAGCCACGTATTCATCTTAACTATCCTGCTATTTCTACTCTGATTGGCACGTGGCACTGGTAGCAATCCTGAGATTACTACCTTTGAGGTCCTACTTTTTAATTTAACTCCTAGCTCCCTAAATTCAGTTTGTCGGACCTCATCCCACTTTTTTACCGATATCGGTACCTATATGCACCACGACAACTGGCTGTTCACCCTCCCCCTCCAGAATGTCCTGCAGCTGCTCTGAGACATCCTTGACCCTTGCACCAGGGAGACAACATACCATCCTGGAGCCTCCATTGCGGTCACAGAAACGCCTATCTATTCCCCTTACAATAGAATCCCCTACCACTATAGCTCTCCCACTCTTTTTCCTGCCCTCCTGTGCAGCAGCCAGACCGCACTGTAACTCCCTCAGCTAGGGAAGTATTTATGAATAGGTTGGCTAGAAAATATCTACCAAAAAAATTACAATTCAAATGTACTAATTATATCAGAAAATCATGTTGAACATGCAAAGCTCATGAACACAAACATCACAGACACAGAAACCACATGCCCAAATTGCCTGTGTAGTAAACTGCAGTATTCTGGGCAGGGCATGAAAATCAAATGAGGAGCCATGCTTCAGCTCCCCGCCACCCAAAGTCACTGGAAGTTATGTATGGCACATAATACCTCCCCTCAAATGTAGGCAGGCAAATTCTAATAGGAGGTAAATAACAGAATCACATCATGCAAAGTATTTCCTATCACTTGCATCCTTGCACTGCTGGGCTTAAGGAACAGCTGTTTGCTCCTGGCATTGAGATGGTCCATAGGAAGGGACTTGAAGTTTAAACAGCCAGATTGCCTAATGTAAGCAATAGCAGAGCAATCAATTGCATTAGGCAAAGTATCAACTTTAAAACCTTTTGAATGTTTACACTGTTCACTATGATAAAGAACCATGGACAACAGGCAAGTGTCAGGTTTGATTTGTATTGGTCTCAGTCAGGACAATAGGTGGGTACCACAATTGGCCACAACACCAATCAGTTTGGGAGAGACAATATTGAGTGATGTACAAGTACCCAGCAACAGAACCATGAAGTTCACAGCAAAGGCGGCTTTTCAGCCCATCTTGTCTGTGCATGCTCTTTGCTATAGCATCCAAAACTAGTCCCACTTCCCTGCTCGGTCCCCACAATTCTTCAAATGTTTATCCACTTTCCTACAAAAGATGCAATAATCTCTGCCGCAACCACTTTCTGGTTCAACAGCTTTCTGCATTAAGAGATTTCTTTGACCCTCTACCCGCACTTTTTTAGTGACAATTATAAATCAATGACCTCTCATCACTGACTCCCCAACCTGAAGAAATAGCATTTCCCAATTCACCATATCAAATATTTTCATAAATTTGAAAATCTTATTCGCTTTCTCTGCTCCAGTGAAAATAGTCCTAGTATCTCATGTGACTCCTATAACGGAGCTTTCGCATCCATGCTGTAATCCTGGTAAGTCTGAAAGAGCCTGTGTTCCATGTTTATATGGAATGTGTCAGGTTGCATCCCCTCTTCCAATATTTGAAGGGGCTGCTCCTCAAATTCTAGTTGCACTTCAGCCCCACGCTTCTGATCTTTGGGCATCCTGTGCGGAGGGGAGTGGGCAGGTCGGAAGGCCTCCTCGTAGGACTGCTCCTGGACATGGCCAAGGTGGCCATTAACTGTTCCATGCAGTGGGCAGTCGAGGGGATCGTTCAGCCCGACTGCCTGCCTCTCTTCCAAGGTTACATCCGAGCCAGGGTGTCCCTGAAGATGGAGCACGCTGTGTTCACCTGTACGCTCGCGGCCTTCCGCGAGAGATGGGCGCCGGAGGGACTGGAGTGCATCATTTCAACCGGGCACAGAATTTTAATTTGATTTGATTTTACAAAGGTTCCTTTTTATGTTCAATTGTTAATTTGTGGTTTTTGGTGCTCTCAAATAAAAGGGGGCACTTGAATAAAAGTTTCTACCAAAATAGTTGTAATCCTGGTAAATCTACGTTGTGTACTCAAGATGTCTTTAATTTCCTTTCTATAATGTGGTGCCCAAAACTACACAGTATTGTAACTGTGACCTAACCATTGGTTTATACAAATTTATGATTAACTCTTTTACTTTATACCCTTATTTATATACATTAAATGAATATTCGTATTTTGCATGATTTTATCTTGCACTTTCAAAGAATTATTTAATTGAACCCTTAGCTATATTCCTGCACATTCTTCAGTGGTTCCATATTTAATCATTCCTTCCTTCCAAAAAGGGGAAGAAAGATCAGAAATGAAGTCCTGTGATAGGATGGAAGGCAGAAGTGATTAAATGACAAAAGGTATGATTGTACAAAGCAAAAGGAGATGGTAATGGGACAAGGAAAGAAACAAAAGAGGGGGCTAGAAGAGGTGTCAGTGGGAACATCAGCAACAGCTGCCATCTGAAAAAATGGGGGCAGAGATTATGATCTGAAATTGTTGAACTGGATGTTGAGTCCAGAAGGATATAAAGTGCCTAATCGAAAGATGAGGTGCTGTTCCTCGAGTTTATGTTGAGCTTCATTGGAACAGTGTAGGAGGCCGAGGACTGAGAACCTGTTTTCCTTGTCTGTTACAGTCTACCATATAGTTTGACAAGCCTCCTACTTTTATACAATCAGCAAATGTTAGTACTGTGCTCCCCATGCCCAAGTCCAAATCATCTATACCTTCAGTGACCACTGTGCACCACAGGGAATAGAGTGTCTAACAGACACTTGTAATAATATGATTTTGTCATCTAAGGTTCCTTTGGGTTTGTTGAAATGGGACTTTGTTGCTTCATTTTAAGCACCTTTCAGTTTAATTGGACCACATGTTAGATGGTATTATTCTCATTTAAAAGGGGCATCTGTGGTGCTGACTTCTATCAGGTGAAGCTGGGGCGATTCAGTGCCATCCCCACTGGTCTAATTAAAATAGACTAAATCAGCTATATGTGTGACACATATGATCCAAACTCCACCAGGAGCCAGTGCTTTCAGAAGAGATTATAGCACTGAGAAAATAAATATGTGTATATGTGTGTGTGTGTATAAATATATGTGTGTGTGTATATAAATATATGTGTGTATAAATATATGTGTGCATATGTGTGTGAGTGCATATGTGTGTGAATATATATGTGTGTGTATATATGTGTGTATGTATATTGTTGTGTGTATGTATATGTGTGTGTGTGTTTATGCATATATATGTATGTATATATATGTGTGTGTGTACAAATGTGTGTGAATATATATGTGTGTGTGGGTTTTTTTATTCGTTCCGGGATGTGGGCATTGGAAGAAAGACGAGTATTTATTGCCCATTCCTAATTGCCCTTGAGCCACCTTCTTCAACCGCTGCAGTCCGTGTGGTGAAGGTACTCCCACAGTACTGTTAGGGAGGGAGTTCCAGGGTTTTGACCCAGCAACAATGATCTTAGATCTGGTCCTGTGTAATGAGACAGGATTGATAAACAATCTCATAGTAAAGGATCCCCTTGGAATGAGTGATCATAGCATGATTGAATTTCAAATTCAGATGGAGGGTGAGAAAGTTGGATCTCCAACAAGCGTACTAAGCTTAAATAAAGGAGACTATGAAGGTATGAGGGCAGAGTTGGCTAATTTTGCAGCCTTCATGATCGCTGGAACATCGCCCATTTCTTGGATCGTGATTTTCGGCTTGGCAATAGCCCAGCGATGTGAAATGGGCGAAGCAATAGCCCAGCGATGTCACATCGCACAACTTTAGCCCAGTGATGGCGAAGGGTACGCAAATTTTTTTTTTTGGTTGGCCATGTTTTCCCACGTTTCGGGAGGTCAGAGATCATCCACACATGCGCAGAAGGGGGAGAGAGATCGAGAGAGGAGAGAGAGCGAGATAGAGAGAGAGGAGGAAGGCAGAGACATAGAGATGAGAGAAAAGAGAGAAAGAGAGAGAAAGAAAGACAGAGAACTATGTCTGACAGCGATGAAAGTGGGAAAGATGTGGAGATGGGGAGGGAGAGGGCCAAACCGTTCTCTGAGGAGGCTAACGAGGCCTTCGTGGCAGAGGTGCACTCCTGCTGGGCCCAATTGACTGGGGAGGGGGCATGGGGGGAGTGTGGCAGGATAGCCAAGGTTGTCTCATCTGCTTCCCACGAGCACAGGGGCTCCGACCGGTGCCGCAAACGCTGGAACAGGCTCATTGCTTCAGCAAGAGTAAGTACGACTTTATATTTTAATGATGCACATTCTAAGTATAATAATCATTATAATGGTAATTCTCCTGGATTGAATGTAAGCTTATTATTCTAACTTATATAACATATATCATCCCCGCTAAGAACTGGACAGGGCCATGAACCAGTGCCCGTTTTAAGTCTCTCTATTTGCTGTCACTTGCACCAGGACCCAGCATGGACTGGGGGAGAGCTGCCTTTGCTCACTGTCTGGCCTGGGACACTTTTGGACATCAGCTACTGTCTTTGAATTGTGGACACAACCCCTATTAGCATATAAGGTTTGAAACTGTTGTGTATAAATGACATAACCTAGTCAAGTAGCTTATGTCATGCTCTATTCACGTTCGCAGAGGAAGATATTTCATAATCAGGCTCAGCAGAGATGCACCGGGGGAGGCCCTGCTGTAATACAGACCCTCACCGACCTGGAGGAACGAGCTACAGCACTAGTGGGGGCCCACAGTCGAGCAGTCACCACCCGCATGCGTCACGTGAGTAATGTGTCAAGCAGTGTAAGAGCTATGTGACATCATTTCATTCTCATATCATAGACAAATATATCATGTTATGCATTCAGCCTCTGTGCAGCTCTCTGCCACGCTCAGGTCGACAACATAAGAACATAAGAGCAGTCCATCTGGCCATCTGTAGCCTTCTCTGTCCGCACCCCATAAACCCTCACTCCCTTATCATTCGGTCTATCTGTGACTGGTCCAGCTCCACAGCTCTCTGGTGCAGTGATTTCCACATAGATGTACTGCCATAGATACCACCATATGATGCATTAATATGTAACGTTTCTCGGTCACATTTTTGGGATTAGTGCTGCTCCTCCTACATATGCCAGCACGGTGCAACAATGCTTTCTGCTCTAATAATCACAATTGTGTCTTGTAGCTTTACCAGCTCCAGAGGCGCAACGGGAGGACCAGACGCTCACATGGACCTGACCCACTGCATGTGACATTCACCACGGGTGGTGAAGAGGCGGAGACCACCGAGCCTGAGGAGGAGGAGGAATACCTGGAGACAGAGGAGGATGCTCCTTGCGTCCCTCTGTCTGGGGAAACTGCGGCCCCGATGGGGATCCCAACTGAGGAGGTACCGGCACCAAGCGGTATGCAGTTGGCGACACCAAGGCGCACACTGGTGCTGTCGCAGACCCCACGGAGGCCGGGTCAGCGGCTTGAGCAAAGGCCTACCCTGGACCACCGCGTAGAGCGCCTAGTGCGAGGAGTCTGTTGCGATCCAGCGCGAGCAGCTCCAGGGGTTCGCACAGGAATTCTCCCAGGTGTCTGCTAACCAAGCATCATCATCATCATAGGCGGTCCCTCGAAATGAGGATGACTTGCTTCCATACCGAAAAAGGATGAGTTCACAGTTGTTTCGGATGAAGGACCCGAACTACATCCTTAAGGGTGGAAGATGCCTGTGCGTGGATTTTATTAATGTCTGGTGGCCGTTGCACACCAGCCACCACACGGCTTGACAGAGCTGGGTCTTGGTCCAGTGGCAAGGATTACTCAAGACGACTGGAGACTAGCTCTGCTGGTCCTTTACCACACCATTAGTGTCCACACCTTCAGCAGTCTAGACCCCATGCTCTGGTATTCCGTCCCTATCTACAAAATATAAAATAATCCATTATGTACACTGTTAAACTGAATGATAAACCTGTAAAAACACAATGTATGTTTTTAAATGATGTCAAATGCTTTAGCATACCATTTTGAACCTTGCTTATTCAGAAAATAAAGTAGAAGCAATGCTCTGATTGAAACAGTAACTTAAATTTATATAGCGCCTTTAACGGAGTGCTTCACAGTGACGTAATCAAGCAAAAATGAACAATGAGCCAAAGGAGGAGATATTAGGTGTGACAAAATGCTTGGTCAAAGAAGTGAGTTTTAAAGAGGTTGTTAAAAGAGAAGAGAGAGAGGTAGCCAAGCAGAGGCAAAGCAGCAGATAATCCTGGAGTTGCGTGGAATCTCTGCCTCCAACCATGCCATGCGACATGTGTTCTTGGCGGTACATGTCACTGCATCCCGAGCTCCCGTGACCACAAGCACCGGCACACAGGCGGGTGATGCACCAGCTCCTGACTCGGAAGGCGATCCCCCTGTTTTGTCTTGCCTGCCAACAGCCCCCCAACAGGCGATCGTCCCAGCATGTCCCCCACCACTGCAGGAAGTCTTGCCATCGCCCACTGCACGCCGGCTTTGCAGCAGTACCCGGGGACCAAAACGGGTGGGTGAGGCAACGACGGGGGGGGGGGGGGTGCAGGATCTGGAGGGAAATATGGCGCAGGTAGGGAGGGGGGTGCACTCTTTTTAATATTGTTCCTATTGTTCACATTTATTGTTGGTGTTGTTGTTTCACTGTTGGGTGTGGGGGAGGGGGATTGGGGTGGGGTGGGAGGGAGGAGGGTGTTTTGGTGTTTGTAATTGAAAAATTTGTTCAAAAGTTGTCATTTTATTAAAGCCATTTTATTTCAGTTGTTGTGCAGTGTCTTCTAATAATGTAAGTTAAAATAGAACATTAGTGCAACTGTTGTTAAACAATGTCCAGGCCAGACTAAGTAAGTATGAAAGGTCACTTATTTATATAAAAAAAGAAAACGACTAAGTGTATCTATCTTTAATAGGCCCCTAAATAATTCACAAACGATCTAAGCCCCTGTTTCAGAGGCCTCCTGTCTTCCTCCAACGTTTAAAATGGCGTCCATAGTGCCGAGGTCTGTGAGGAAGGCCAGGCAATAGCAACCAATCCCCAGCGATGTTCTCGGCGAGTTGGGCTGGGCGATCACCTCGGCGATGTGAGCCGAAAGTTGCGCCGGGCAATGTGTCGGTGATAAGCTCGGCGATGTGTCCCAACTTTCAATTTTTGGGCGATATCAGCCCCTTTTTGGGCGATATATGGGCACTAGCCTAGTGATGTGAAGTGGAAAGTCTACCCTCTTACGAGAAGTAGCGGCTGGGATTGTGGGTGCATTGGTTGTAATTTACCAAAATTCCCTGGAGTCTGGGGAGGTCCCAGCAGATTGGAAAACTGCAAATGTAATGCCCCTATTTAAAAAAGGAGGCAGACAAAAAGCAGGAAACTATAGACCAGTTAGCCTAACATCTGTGGATGAGAAAATGTTGGAGTCCATTATTAAAGAAGCAGTAGCAGGACATTTGGAAAAGCAAAATTCGGTCAGGCAGAGTGAGCATGGATTTATGAAGGGGAAGTCATGTTTGACAAATTTGCTGGAATTCTTTGAGGATGTAACGAACAGGGTGGATAAAGGGGAACCAGTGGATGTGGTGTATTTGGACTTCCAGAAGGCATTTGACAAGGTGCCACATAAAAGGTTACTGCACAAGATAAAAGTTCACAGGGTTGGGGGTAATATATTGGCATGCATAGAGGATTGGCTAACTAACAGAAAACAGAGAGTTGGGATCAATGGTTCATTCTCAGTTGGCAATCAGTAACCAGTGGGGTGCTGCAGGGATCTGTGCTGGGACCCCAACTATTTACAAGCTATATTAACAACTTGGAAGAAGGGACTGAGTGTAACGTAGCCAAGTTTGCTGAAGATACAAAGATGGGAGGAAAAGCAATGTGTGAGGAGGACACAAAAATCTGCAAAAGGACATAGACAGGGTAAGTGAGTGGGCAAAAATTTGGCAGATGGAGTATAATGTTGGAAAGTGTGAGGTCATGCACTTTGGCAGAAAAAAATCAAAGAGCAAGTTATTATTTAAATGGAGAAAGATTGCAAAGTGCTGCAGTACAGCGGGACCTGGGGGTACTTATGCATGAAACACAAAAGGTTAGTATGCATGTACAGCAAGTGATCAGGAAGACCAATGGAATTTTGGCCTTTATTGCAAAGGGGATGGAGTATAAAAGCAGGGAAGTCTTGCTACATTTGTACAGGGTATTGGTGAGGCCACACCTGGAGTACTGCGTGCAGTTTTGGTTTCCATATTTACGAATGGATGTACTTGCTTTGGAGGCAGTTCAGAGAAGGTTCACTCGGTTGATTCTGGAGATGAGGGGGTTGACTTATGAGGAAAGGTTCAGTAGGTTGGACCTCTACTCATTGGAATTCAGAAAAATGAGAGGTGACCTTATTGAACCATATAAGATTATGAGGGGGCTTGACAAGGTGGATGCAGAGAGGATTTTCCACTGATAGGGGAGACTAGAACTAAAGGGCATGTACTTAGAATAAGGGGCCGCCCATTTAAAACTGAGATGAGGAGAAATTTCTTCTCTCAGAGGGATGTGGATCTTTAGAATTCGCTGCCTCAGAGAGCTGTGGAAACTGAGACATTGAATAAATTTAAGACAGAAATAGACAGTTTCTTAAACGATAAAGGAATAAGCGGTTATTGAGAGCAGGCAGGGAAGTGGACCTGAGTCCATGATTGGATCAGCCATGATCATATTAAATGACGGAGCAGGCTCGAGGGGCCATATGGCCTACTCCTGCTCCTATTTTTAATGTTCTTATGAAGGTACGGTGATATATTACCAGGTCAGGATGGAGTGTAATTTAGAGGATAACTTGCAGGTGATAGTGCTCCCATGCGTCTGCTGCCCTTGTCCTTCTAGGTGGTAGAGGTCACGGGTTTGGGAGGTGCTGCTGAAGAAGCCTTGGTGAGTTGCTGCAGTGCATCTTATACATGGTACACACTGCAGCCACGGTACGCTGGTGGTGGAGGGAGTGAATTTTGAAGGTGGTGGATGGGGTGCCAATCAAGCGGGTTGCTTTGTCCTGGGTGGTGTTGAGCTTCTTGAGTGTTGTTGGAGCTGCACTCATCCAGGCTAGTGGAGGGTATTTCATCACACTCCTGACTTGTGCCTTGTAGATAGTGGAACGGCTTTGGGAAATCAGGAGATGAGACACTCGCCGCAGAATACCCAGTCTCTGACCCATTCTTGTTGACACAGTATTTATGTGTGTGTGTATATATATATATATATATATATATTTATGTTTATGTATATATATGTGTGATATATATATATATATATATACATGTGTGTGTGTGTTTGTGTGTGTGAGTGTATATGTGAGTACAGGCAACTCTCGATTATCCGTACACGGATCTAACAGAGAACCCGCTGCAACGGCACTTTTAAAAACTGTCGATCACCTCAAGTGTCAATCACACATAAATTGACTCAGGCGTGCACTCCTTTCTCACTTTGCAACTAACACAGGCATTAAATAACTGTCACAACGTGAAAATCTCGATCACTTCAACTAGCAAGCACACATAAATTGAAGCAGGCGTGGACTTCTTTCTCACTTTGCAACTGCCACATGCACTGAAAGCAGTTCAAGCAGTCGGGTGCACAATTTAAAATGTCTTGTGGCGGCACTAAAAGGAAATGAAAGCTATTGTGCATTCAGCAGAAGTTAGAAATTATAAAGAAGTCTGAAGCTGGCAGAAGTGTGTGCACCTTGATGGACGAATATGAAGTTGGATCATCAACAATTTACAATATCAAGAAGCAAAAGAAAGATTTAGAAAGATTAACCGATGCTTCTGAATGTCCCGTGAAGGTATTTGCGAAAGCCGAAGCTAGACAAACTAGACCAGGTGCTTTATGAATGGTTTGCTTTGAAACGGTCTGAAGGTGTGCCAATTTCAGGGCCAATGATTACAGCAAAGGCCATGGACTTCAAGACGAGAATGAATCCAGATGAATCCATTTTCTCAGAGGGGTGGCTCACATGTTTTAAGCAGCGCCATGGCATTCGCCAGCTGGATGTGTCGGGCGAGAAAAGATCAGCAGACAATGAGGCCGCACAGAATTATGCAAGAACATTTGCTGGAATGGTGCAGGAAATGAAATTGACCGCAGATCAAATGTACAACGCCATGAGACTGGGTTGCTGTGGAGGTGTTTGCCGACTGCTATGTTGGCTGCAGCAGGGGAGAAGGAAGCTGCAGGCTTTAAGATGAATAAGGAGAGGTTAACAATCTTAAATTGTGCCAATGCCTTTGGTGAACACAGAGTTCCACTTTTAGTGATTGGCAAATCAAGATGACCACATGCTTTAAAGGGAATTGCTCATTTACCAGTCAGCTACAAAGCTCAGAAAAGTGCGTGGATGGACAAGGACATATTCATGGAATGGTTCTCAACAGAATTCGGGCTCCAAGCTCGAGAAAACATGAAGAAAATAGGCAAACCTAATGGGAAGTGTGTCCTGCTTCTGGACAATTGCAGAGCACACACGCATGAGTCAAAATTAGTGTCTAGTTGTGGCAACATCTTCGCATGCTATCTGCCCCCCAATGTGACATCGCTCATTCAACCTATGGATCAGGGTGTCATACAAAACTTCAAGTGTCGCTATAGGAACAACTTCATGCACAGATTGATTAATAGCGATCAATCAATCTCTGATTTCCAGAGAGCATACAATAATAAAGATGCCATCTTCGCATGCTCTCTGGCGTGGAGAGAAGTAAAAACGTTACACTGATGAGGTGTTGGCGCAAGTTGTGGCCCAATGTCATGATTGAAGATAGTGCTTCTGATGATGAAGAATTCGAAGGTTTCTATGCTGGGGCTAATACAGAACAGGCTGTCAAAGAAATCGTGGAGTTTGTCAGCAGTGCTCACAATACAAATGCACTTAAATCCCTAGCAGAAGATGAGATTGCTAAGTGGATACATGTTGACATCGACACAGCTGTAGCACAATTTTATACAGACGAGTAATTTATCGGCATAGTCACCAATAGAGAGAAATCCGATGAAGAGATAAGCGATTCAGACACTGAGATTGAAATAAAAGAAAGGAAAACTTGAACACGTGCTGAAGAAGCAATGAAATATGTCATAGGTTTCTTTGAGGAGAATTCTCATTTCACTTCTCATGAGGTCCTGCAAACTCATATCATCCACAACATTTTAATAAAGAAGAAAATGAATTCATTTAAACAAGCAGATATAAGATCGCTATTTTAAAAATCAAGCTCAGTTTTAGCACTTTTAACTCTTTTAACATAATAAAATAATTTTGAGACGATATGAATCCACTGTCATGTATTTTATTACCTTCACACTATGATAACACGAACTAAGTCTTCGTGGTTGGTTCTATCACGGTGAAATTTCAGCTCTGAGACGTGCACTCGCCCTAGCGGCAAAATCGTTTACCGGGAATAGCCCGATCCCTGAGGGACCCGGATAATCGAGAGTTGCCTGTATATATAATCTGTGTGTGCATATATATGTATATATATATATATATAATATTAACTGGGATAAAATTAGTGTGAAACGTATAGAGGGTGCAGAATTCCTAAAATGCATTCAGGAGAACGATTTTAGCCAGTATATAGCAAGCCCAACAAGGGAGGGGTTGGTTCTGGACTTAGTTTTACGGAATTAAGCTGGGCAGGTGGAAGGAATATCAGTGGGAGAGCATCTTGGTGCTGGTGATCAAAATTCAGTTAGATTTAGGGTTGTTATGGAAAAGGACAAAGATAAAATTTGGGAAAGCCAATTTTACTAAGCTGAGATGTGATTTAGACACAGTGGATTGGAAACAGCAACTGGAAGATAAATCAGTGTCAGAGCAGTGGGAGGCATTCAAGGAGGAGATCCTGAAGGATCAAAGCACGTATGTTCCCTTAAAGAAAAAAGGGTGGGACTAACAAATCTAGAGCCCCCTGGATGTCAAGGGACATACAGGGTAGGATAAAGAAAAAAAGGGAGGCCTATGACAGATACCGAGGGCTCAATACTGCAGAAACCCGAGAGGAGTATAGAAAGTGCAGGGGTGAAATTAAAAAGGAAATTAAGAAAGCAAAGAGAGAGTATGAAAAAATGTTGGCAAGTAAAATTAAGGAAAACCCAAAGATGTTTTATAAATACATTGAGCAAGAGGATAACTAAAGAAAGAGTAAGGCCTATTAGAGACCATAAAGGTAATCTATGTGTGGAGGCGGAAGACATGGGTATGGTTCTTAATGAATACTTTGCGTCTGTTTTTACAAAAGAGAGGGGCGATGCAGACATTACAATCAGGAAGGAGGAGTGTGAAATAATAGATTAAATAAACATAATGAGAGAGGAAGTATTAAGGGTTTTAGCAGCTTTGAAAGTGGATAAATCCCCAGGCCTGGATGAAATGTATCCCAGGATGTAAGAGAAACAAAATAGGAAACAGCAGAGGCTCGAACCTTCATTTACCAATCCTCCCTGGCTACCAGAGGACTGGAGGACTGCTAACGTTGTACTCTTGTTTAGGTTCCCGAGTTATGGAAAGTGGTCCACATTGTCCAGGGTCGCGCCATGGATCTTGATGACTGGAGGGTAGTGCTGTGTGGCGGGATCAAGCTGGTGGAGGACCTTTGTCTTACGGATGTTTAGCGTAAGGCCCATGCTTTCATATGCCTCAGTGAAGATGCTGACTATGACTTGGAGTTCAGAGTCTGAATATGCACAGACGCAGGCGTTGTCCACGTACTGCAGTTCGATGACAGAGGTTGGGGGGGTCTTGGATCTGGTCTGGAGGCGACGAAAGTTGAACAGGTTCCCACTGGTTCTGTAGTTTAATTCCACTCCAGCGGGGAGCTTGTTGAGTGTGAAGTGGAGCATTGCAGCGAGGAAGATTGAGAAGAGGGTTAGCACGATGACACAGCCCTGCTTGACCCTGGTCCGGACGTGGATTGGGTCTGTGATGGATCCATTGGTCAGGATCACGGCTTGCATGTCATCGTGGAGCAGGCGGAGAATGGTGACGAGCTTTTGGCGGCAGCCAAAACGGAAGAGGAAGCTCAAAGCCCCTCACGGTTGAGTGTCAAAAGTCTTCGTAAGGTCAAAAAAGGTCATGTACAAGAGTTAGTGCTGTTCCCTGCATTTTTCTTGTTGTCGCACTGTAAAAATCATGTCCGTTATACCTCTTAGAGGACGAAATCTGCACTGTGACTCCGGGACCGTGGACAACGTGGACCATTTTCCATACCTCGGGAGCCTATTATCAACAAGGGCAGACATCGTCGACGAGATTTAACACCGCCTACAGTGCGCCAGCGCAGCCTTCGGCCGCCTGAGGAAAAGAGTGTTCGAAGATCAGGCCCTCAAATCTGCCACCAAGCAAATGATCTACAGGGCTGTAGTGATACCCGCCCTCCTGTATGGCTCAGAGACGTGGACCATATACAGTAGACACCTCAAATCGCTGGAGAAATGCCACCAATGATGTCTCCGCAAGATCCTGCAAATCCCCTGGGAGGACAGACGCACCAACATTAGTGTCCTCGACCAGGCCAACATCCCCAGCATCGAGGCACTGACCACACTCGACCAGCTCTGTTGGGCAGGCCACATTGTTCGCATGCCTGACACAAGACTCCCAAAACAAGCGCTCTAGTCAGAACTCCTACACGGCAAGCGAGCCCAAGGTGGGCAGAGGAAACGTTTCAAGGACACCCTCAAAGCTTCCTTGATAAAATGCAACATCCCCACCGACACCTGGGAGTTCCTGGCCAAAGACCGCACTAAGTGGAGGAAGTGCATCCAGGAGGGTGCTGAGCACCTCGAGTCTCATCGCTGAGAGCATGCAGAAATCAAGCGCAGGCAGCGGAAGGAGTGTGCGGCAAACCAGTCTCACCCACCCTTTCCTTCAACGATTGTCTGTCCCACTTGTGACAGAGATTGTATTTCCCGTATTGGACTGCTCAGTCACCTAAGAACTCATTTTTAAAGTGGAAGCAAGTCTTCCTCGATTTCGAGGGACTGCCTATGATGATGACCCTTGTTTAAAAAGAGAGAAAGGGATAGGCCAAGTAATTACAGGCCAGTCAGCCTAACCTCGGTGGTGGGAAAATTATTGGAAAAAATTCTGAAGGACAGGATAAATCTTAATTTAGAAAGTCACAGATTAATCAAGGACAGTCAGCATGGATTTGTTAAGAGAAGGTTGTGACTGACTAACTTGATTGAATTTTTTGAGGCGAGAACAAGGAGGGTCGATGAGGGCAGTGTGTTTGATGTAGTGTGTATGGATTTTAGCAAGGCTTTTGAAAAGGTTCCACATGGCAGACTGGTCACGAAAGTAAAAGCCCATGGGATCCAAGGGAAAGTAGCAAGTTGGATCCAAAATTGGCTCAGAGGCAGGAAGCAAAGGGTAATGGTTTTTGTGACTGGAAGGCTGTTTCCAGTGGGATACCGCAGGGCTCAGTACTAGGTCCCTTGCCTTTTGTGGCATGTATCAATGATTTAGACTTGAATGTAGAAGGTATGATTAAGAAGTTTGCAGATGATACAAAAATTGGCTGTATAGTGGATAATGAAGATGAAAGCTGCCGGCTGAAGGAAGATCTCAATGAACTGGTGAGGTGGACTGAACAGTGGCAAATGGCATTCAATCTGGAAAAGTATGAGGTAATACATTTGTGGAGGTCTAACAAGGCAAAGTGTTGCGTATGCAATAACTCAATAGACTTAGTACCGTGAACTCAATCAGGTGTGACCTGACTCTGCTTCATTAGCTCTCAAAGTGAGGATTAAACATGGAGGCTTTCTTTATATACAAGGGCTGCACGTGTGTGTCTGTAGCCCAATGACCTCCAACGGTCGCTCCCCCTGGTGGCAGTTAAATCCAGGCATACATACGTTACACAAGGGAATGCACATTAAATGGTAGGACACTGAGAAGTGTAGAGGAATAAAGGGACCTTGGAGTACATGTCCACAGATTCCTGAAGGTAGCAGTCCAGGCAGATAAGGTGGTTAAGAAGGCATACAAAATTCTTGCCTTTATTAGCCGAGGCATAGAGTACAAGAGCAGGGAGGTTATGCTTGAAATGTATAAAACACTAGTTAGGCCACATGGAGTATTGCATGTAGTTCTGGTCACCACATTACAGGAAAGATGTGATTGCACTAGAGAGGGTACAGAGGAGATTTACAAGGATGTTGCCTGGACTGGAGAATTGTAGCTATGAGGAAAGATTGGATAGGCTGGGTTTGTTTTCTTTGGAACAGAGGAGGCTGAGGGGAGACCTTATTGAGGTGTATAAAATTATGAGGGGCCTAGATAGAATGGATAGGACAGACCTATTTTCCCTAGCAGAGGGGTCAACAACCAGTGGGCATAGATTTAAAGTAATTGGTAGGAGGTTTAGAGAGGATTTGAGGGGAATTATTTTCACCCAGAGTGGTGGAAACTCACTGCGTGAAAGGGTGGTAGAGGCAGAAACCCTCATCACACTTAAAAAGTACTTAGATGTGCACTTGAAGTGCCGTAACCTACAAGGCTACGGACCAAGAGCTGGAAAGTGGGATTAAGCTGGTTAGCTCTTGTTCGTCCGGC